>NW_027140409.1:0-155519 GCF_036365525.1 Heterodontus francisci | reverse complement strand
TCGCACACAGTGAAACCCATCTCCACACACTGAAACCCATTGCCCACACACTGAAACACATCCCACACACTGAAAACCCTTCCCCACACACTGAAACACATCCCCACACACTGAAACCCACTTCCACACACACTGAAACACATCCCCAGACACTGAAACACATTCCCACACAAATGAAAACCCTTCCCCACACACTGAAACCCCTTCCGCACACAGTGAAACCCTTCCCCACACACTGAAACCCCCTCGCCACACACTGTAAGACATCCGCACACACAGACACCCCTTCCCCACACACTGAAACCCCTTCCGCACACACTGAAACACTTCACCACACACTGAAACCCCTTCCCCACAAACTGAAACCCTTCCCCCACACACTGAAACCCCTTCCCCACACACGTGAAACCCTTCCCCACGCAGTGAAACCCCTTCCCCACACACTGAAACCCTTCCACACACACTGAAACCACTTCCCCACACACTGAATCCACTTCTCCACACACGGAAACCCCGTCCCCACACACTAAAACCCTTCCCCACACACTGAAACACTTCACCACACACTGAAACCCCTTCCCACAAACTGAAACCCCCTTCCCCACGCACTGAAACCCCTTCCCCACACACTGAAACACCTTCCCACACACAGTTAACCCCTTCCCCACACACTGAAACCCATTCCCCACAAACTGAAACCCCTTCCCCACACACTGAATCCCCTTCAGCACACAATGAAACACCTACCCCACACAATGAAACACCTTCCCCACACACTGAAACACCTTCCACACACAGTTAAACCCTTCCCCACACACTGAAACCCATTCCCCACAAACTGAAACCCCTTCCGCACACACTGAATCCCCTTCAGCACACAATGAAAAACCTTCCCCACACAATGAAACACCTTCCCCACACACTGAATCCCCGTCCCCACACACTGAAACCGCTTCTGCACACAATGAAACAGCTTCCCCACACACTGATACACGTTCCCCACACACTGAAACACCTTCTGCACACACTGAAACCACTTCCGCACACACTGAAAAACCTTCCCAACGCACTGAAACCCCTTCCCCACACTCTGAAACGCCTTCCCCACACACTGAAAACCCTTCCGCACACACTGAAACGCCTTCCCCACACAATGAAACCACTTCCCCACACATTGAAACCCCTTCCGCACACAGTGAAACCCATTCCCACACACTGAAACCCCTTCCCCAAACACTCAAACACATCCCCACACACAGAAAACCCTTCCACACACACTGAAACACATCCCCAGACACTGAAACACTTTCCCACACACTGAAAACCCTTCCCCACACACTGAAACCCCTTCCGCAAGCAGTGAAACCCTTCCCCACACACTGAAACCCCTTCCCCACACACTGTAACACATTCTCACACACAGAAACCCCTTGCCCACACACTGAAACCCCTTCCGCACACACTGAAACACCTTCCCCACACACTGAACCCCCTTCCCCACAAACTGAAGCCCCTTCCGCACACAATGAAACCCCTTCCGCACACACTGAAACACCTTCCCCACACACTGAAACCCCTTCCCAACACACTGCAACCCCTTCCCCACACACTGAAACCCCTTCCGCACACACTGAAACACCTTCCCCACACACTGAAACACATCCTCACACACTGAAACACCTTCCCCACACACTGAAACCCCTTCCGCACACACTGAAACCCATCGCCACACACTGGAACCCATCCCCACACACTGAAACAACTTCCCCACACACTGAAACCCTTCCCCACACACAGAAACACCTTCCCCACACAGTGAAATACCTTCCCCACACACTGAAACACCTTCCCCACACACTGAAACCCATTCCCCACACACTGAAACCCCTTCCCCACACACTGAAATAACTTCCGCACACACTGAAACTCCTTCCCCAGACTCAGAAACACCGTCCTTACACATTGTAATCCTTCGCCACACACTGAAACACTTCCCCACACACTGAAACCCCTTCCCCACAAACTGAAACCCCTTCCCCACACACTGAAACCCCTTCCCCACACACTGAAACCCTTCCCCACGCACTGAAACCCCTTCCTCACACACTGAAACCCTTCCACACACAACGAAACCAATTCCCCACACACTGAAACCACTTCCCCACACACTGAAACCCCGTCCCCACACACTAAAACCCTTCCCCACGCACTGAAACACTTCCCCACACACTGAAACCCATTCCCCACAAACTGAAACCCCTTCCCCACACACTGAATCCCCTTCAGCACATACTGAAACACCGTCCCCACACAATGAAACCCCTTCCCCACACACTGAAACACCTTCCACACACAGTTAAACCCTTCCCCACACACTGAAACCCATTCCCCACAAACTGAAACCCCTTCCCCACACACTGAATCCCCTTCAACACACAATGAAACACCTTCCCCACACAATGAAACACCTTCCCCACACACTGAATACCCGTCCCCACACACTGAAACCGCTTCTGCACACAATGAAACACCTTCCCCACACACTGATACACGTTCCCCACACACTGAAACACCTTCAGCACACATGAAGCCACTTCCGCACACACTAAAACACCTTCCCAACACACTGAAACCCCTTCCCCACACTCTGAAACCCCTTCCCCACACACTGAAACCCCTTCCGCACACACTAAAACGCCATCCCAACACAATGAAACCACTTCCCCACACACTGAAACCCCTTCCGCACACAGTGAAACCCTTTCCCACACACTGAAACCCCTTCCCCACACACTGAAATCCCTTCCCCACACACTGAAACCCCTTCCGCACACAGTGAAACCCTTCCCCACACACTGAAACCCCTTCCCCACACACTGAAACACATCCGCACACACAGACACCCCTTCCCCACACACTGAAACCACTTCTACACACACTGAAACACCTTCCCCACACACTGAAACCCCTTCCCCACAAACTGAAACCCCATCCGCACAGACTGAAACCCCTTCTGCACACACTGAAACACCTTCCCCACTCACTGAAACCCCACCCCCACACACTGAAACACATCCCCACACACTGAAACAAGTTCCACACACACTGAAACCCCTTCCGCAAACATTGAAACCCATCCCCACACACTGAAACACCTTCCCCAAACACTGAAACACCTTCCGCACACACTGAAACCACTTCCGCAAACACTGAAACACCTTCCCAACGCACTGAAACCCCTTACTCACACTCTGAAACGCCTTCCCCACACACTGAAAACCCTTCTGCACACACTGAAACGCCTTCCCCACACAATAACACCACTTCCCCACACAGTGAAACCCCTTCCGCACACAGTGAAAGCCATTCCCACACACTGAAACCCATTCCCCACACACTGAAACACATCCCCACACACTGAAACCCCTTCCGCACACACTGAAACCCATCCCCACACACTGGAACCCATCCCCACACACAGAAACACCTTCCCCACACACTGAAACACCTTCCCCACACACTGAAATACCTTCCCCACACACTGAAACACCTTCCCCACACACTGAAACCCATTCCCCACACACTGGAACCCCTTCCCACACACTGACAGAAATTCCCCACACACTGAAACTCCTTCCCCAGACTCTGAAACACCGTCCTCACACATTGTAATCCTTCCCCACACACTGAAACACTTCCCCACACACTGAAACCCCTTCCCCACAAACTGAAACCCCTTCCCCACGCACTGAAACCCCTTCCACACACACTGAAACCCTTCCACACACACTGAAACCACTTCCCCACACACTGAAACCACTTCCCCACACACTGAAACCCCGTCCCCACACACTAAAACCCTTCCCCACACACTGAAACACTTCCCCACACACTGAAGCCCCTTCCCCACAAACTGAAACCCCTTCCCCGCGCACTGAAACCCCATCCCCACACACTGAAACACTTTCCACACACAGTTAAACCCTTCCCCACACACTGAAACCCATTCCCCACAAACTGAAACCCATTCCCCACACACTGAATCACCTTCAGCACACAATGAAACACCTTCCCCACACAATGAAACACCTTCCCCACACACTGAAACACCTTCCACACACAGTTAAACCCTTCCCCACACACTGAAACCCATTCCCCACACACTGAAACACATCCCCACACACTGAAAACCCTTCCCCACACACTGAAACACATCCCCACACACTGAAACCCCTTCCACACACACTGAAACACATCCCCAGACACTGAAACACATTCCCACACAATGAAAACCCTTCCCCACACACTGAAACCCCTTCCGCACACAGTGAAACCCTTCCCCACACACTGAAACCCCCTCGCCACACACTGTAACACATCCGCACACACAGACACCCCTTCCCCACACACTGAAACCCCTTCCGCAGACACTGAAACACTTCACCACACACTGAAACCCCTTCCCCACAAGCTGAAACCCCTTCCCCACACACTGAAACCCCTTCCCCACACACTGAAACCCTTCCCCACGCACTGAAACCCCTTCCCCACACACTGAAACCCTTCCACACACACTGAAACCACATCCCCACACACTGAATCCACTTCTCCACACACGGAAACCCCGTCCCCACACACTAAAACCCTTCCCCACACACTGAAACACTTCACCACACACTGAAACCCCTTCCCCACAAACTGAAACCCCTTCCCCACGCACTGAAAACCCTTCCCCACACACTGAAACACCTTCCACACACAGTTAAACCCTTCCCCACACACTGAAACCCATTCCCCACAAACTGAAACCCCTTCCCCACACACTGAATCCCCTTCAGCACACAATGAAACACCTACCCCACACAATGAAACACCTTCCCCACACTCTGAAACACCTTCCACACACAGTTAAACCCTTCCCCACACACTGAAACCCATTCCCCACAAACTGAAACCCCTTCCGCACACACTGAATCCCCTTCAGCACACAATGAAAAACCTTCCCCACACAATGAAACACCTTCCCCACACACTGAATCCCCGTCCCCACACACTGAAACCGCTTCTGCACACAATGAAACAGCTTCCCCACACACTGATACACGTTCCCCACACACTGAAACACCTTCCGCACACACTGAAACCACTTCCGCCCACACTGAAACACCTTCCCAACGCAATGAAACCCCTTCCCCACACTCTGAAACGCCTTCCCCACACACTGAAAACCCTTCCGCACACACTGAAACGCCTTCCCCACACAATGAAACCACTTCCCCACACATTGAAACCCCTTCCGCACACAGTGAAACTCATTCCCACACACTGAAACCCCTTCCCCAAACACTCAAACACATCCCCACACACAGAAAACCCTTCCCGACACTCTGAAAAACATCCCCACACACAGAAACCCCTTCCACACACACTGAAACACATCCCCAGACACTGTAACACATCCTCACATACAGACACCGCTTGCCCACACACTGAAACCCCTTCCGCACACACTGAAACCCCTTCCGCACGCAGTGAAACCCTTCCCCACACACTGAAACCCCTTCCCCACACACTGTAACACATCCTCACACACAGACACCACTTGCCCACACACTGAAACCCCTTCCGCACACACTGAAACACCTTCCCCACACACTGAACCCCCTTCCCCACAAACTGAAACCCCTTCCGCACACAATGAAACCCCTTCCGCACACACTGAAACACCTTCCCCACACACTGAAACCCCTTCCCAACACACTGCAACCCCTTCCCCACACACTGAAACCCCTTCCGCACACACTGAAACACCTTCCCCACACACTGAAACACATCCTCACACACTGAAACACCTTCCCCACACACTGAAACCCCTTCCGCACACACTGAAACCCATCGCCACACACTGGAACCCATCCCCACACACTGAAACAACTTCCCCACACACTGAAACCCTTCCCCACACACAGAAACACCTTCCCTCACACTGAAACACCTTCCCCACACACTGAAACACCTTCCCCACACAGTGAAATCCCTTCCCCACACACTGAAACACCTTCCCCACACACTGAAACCCATTCCCCACACACTGAAACCCCTTCCCCACACACTGAAATAAATTCCCCACACACTGAAACTCCTTCCCCAGACTCAGAAACACCGTCCTTACACATTGTAATCCTTCGCCACACACTGAAACACTTCCCCACACACTGAAACCCCTTCCCCACAAACTGAAACCCCTTCCTCACACACTGAAACCCCTTCCCCACACACTGAAACCCTTCCCCACGCACTGAAACCCCTTCCTCACACACTGAAACCCTTCCACACACACTGAAACCAATTCCCCACACACTGAAACCACTTCCCCACACACTGAAACCCCGTCCCCACACACTAAAACCCTTCCCCACGCACTGAAACACTTCCCCACACACTGAAACCCATTCCCCACAAACTGAAACCCCTTCCCCACACACTGAATCCCCTTCAGCACATACTGAAACACCTTCCCCACACAATGAAACCCCTTCCCCACAAACTGAAACACCTTCCACACACAGTTAAACCCTTCCCCACACACTGAAACCCATTCCCCACAAACTGAAACCCCTTCCCCACACACTGAATCCCCTTCAGCACACAATGAAACACCTTCCCCACACAATGAAACACCTTCCCCACACACTGAATACCCGTCCCCACACACTGAAACCGCTTCTGCACACAATGAAACACCTTCCCCACACACTGATACACGTTCCCCACACACTGAAACACGTTCAGCACACATGAAGCCACTTCCGCACACACTAAAAAACCTTCCCAACACACTGAAACCCCTTCCCCACACTCTGAAACCCCTTCCCCACACACTGTAACACATCCTCACACACAGACACCCCTTGCCCACACACTGAAACCCCTTCCGCACACACTGAAACACCTTCCCCACACACTGAACCCCCTTCCCCACAAACTGAAACCCCTTCCGCACACAATGAAACCCCTTCCGCACACACTGAAACACCTTCCCCACACACTGAAACCCCTTCCCAACACACTGCAACCCCTTCCCCACACACTGAAACCCCTTCCGCACACACTGAAACACCTTCCCCACACACTGAAACACATCCTCACACACTGAAACACCTTCCCCACACACTGAAACCCCTTCCGCACACACTGAAACCCACCGCCACACACTGGAACCCATCCCCACACACTGAAACAACTTCCCCACACACTGAATCCACTTCTCCACACACG
The DNA here is from genome assembly GCF_036365525.1 of Heterodontus francisci. Lineage (NCBI taxonomy): Eukaryota > Metazoa > Chordata > Chondrichthyes > Heterodontiformes > Heterodontidae > Heterodontus > Heterodontus francisci. The sequence continues at coordinate 148,241 of NW_027140409.1, read as the reverse complement.
GAAACCCCGTCCCCACACACTAAAACCCTTCCCCACACACTGAAACACTTCACCACACACTGAAAACCCTTCCCCACAAACTGAAACCCCTTCCCCACGCACTGAAAACCCTTCCCCACACACTGAAACACCTTCCACACACAGTTAAACCCTTCCCCACACACTGAAACCCATTCCCCACAAACTGAAACCCCTTCCCCACACACTGAATCCCCTTCAGCACACAATGAAACACCTACCCCACACAATGAAACACCTTCCCCACACTCTGAAACACCTTCCACACACAGTTAAACCCTTCCCCACACACTGAAACCCATTCCCCACAAACTGAAACCCCTTCCGCACACACTGAATCCCCTTCAGCACACAATGAAAAACCTTCCCCACACAATGAAACACCTTCCCCACACACTGAATCCCCGTCCCCACACACTGAAACCGCTTCTGCACACAATGAAACAGCTTCCCCACACACTGATACACGTTCCCCACACACTGAAACACCTTCCGCACACACTGAAACCACTTCCGCCCACACTGAAACACCTTCCCAACGCAATGAAACCCCTTCCCCACACTCTGAAACGCCTTCCCCACACACTGAAAACCCTTCCGCACACACTGAAACGCCTTCCCCACACAATGAAACCACTTCCCCACACATTGAAACCCCTTCCGCACACAGTGAAACTCATTCCCACACACTGAAACCCCTTCCCCAAACACTCCAACACATCCCCACACACAGAAAACCCTTCCCGACACTCTGAAAAACATCCCCACACACAGAAACCCCTTCCACACACACTGAAACACATCCCCAGACACTGTAACACATCCTCACACACAGACACCCCTTGCCCACACACTGAAACCCCTTCCGCACACACTGAAACCCCTTCCGCACGCAGTGAAACCCTTCCCCACACACTGAAACCCATTCCCCACACACTGTAACACATCCTCACACACAGACACCCCTTGCCCACACACTGAAACCCCTTCCGCACACACTGAAACACCTTCCCCACACACTGAACCCCCTTCCCCACAAACTGAAACCCCTTCCGCACACAATGAAACCCCTTCCGCACACACTGAAACACCTTCCCCACACACTGAAACCCCTTCCCAACACACTGCAACCCCTTCCCCACACACTGAAACCCCTTCCGCACACACTGAAACACCTTCCCCACACACTGAAACACATCCTCACACACTGAAACACCTTCCCCACACACTGAAACCCCTTCCGCACACACTGAAACCCATCGCCACACACTGGAACCCATCCCCACACACTGAAACAACTTCCCCACACACTGAAACCCTTCCCCACACACAGAAACACCTTCCCTCACACTGAAACACCTTCCCCACACACTGAAACACCTTCCCCACATAGTGAAATACCTTCCCCACACACTGAAACACCTTCCCCACACACTGAAACCCATTCCCCACACACTGAAACCCCTTCCCCACACACTGAAATAAATTCCCCACACACTGAAACTCCTTCCCCAGACTCAGAAACACCGTCCTTACACATTGTAATCCTTCGCCACACACTGAAACACTTCCCCACACACTGAAACCCCTTCCCCACAAACTGAAACCCCTTCCTCACACACTGAAACCCCTTCCCCACACACTGAAACCCTTCCCCACGCACTGAAACCCCTTCCTCACACACTGAAACCCTTCCACACACACTGAAACCAATTCCCCACACACTGAAACCACTTCCCCACACACTGAAACCCCGTCCCCACACACTAAAACCCTTCCCCACGCACTGAAACACTTCCCCACACACTGAAACCCATTCCCCACAAACTGAAACCCCTTCCCCACACACTGAATCCCCTTCAGCACATACTGAAACACCTTCCCCACACAATGAAACCCCTTCCCCACAAACTGAAACACCTTCCACACACAGTTAAACCCTTCCCCACACACTGAAACCCATTCCCCACAAACTGAAACCCCTTCCCCACACACTGAATCCCCTTCAGCACACAATGAAACACCTTCCCCACACAATGAAACACCTTCCAAACACACTGAATACCCGTCCCCACACACTGAAACCGCTTCTGCACACAATGAAACACCTTCCCCACACACTGATACACGTTCCCCACACACTGAAACACGTTCAGCACACATGAAGCCACTTCCGCACACACTAAAACACCTTCCCAACACACTGAAACCCCTTCCCCACACTCTGAAACCCCTTCCCCACACACTGTAACACATCCTCACACACAGACACCCCTTGCCCACACACTGAAACCCCTTCCGCACACACTGAAACACCTTCCCCACACACTGAACCCCCTTCCCCACAAACTGAAACCCCTTCCGCACACAATGAAACCCCTTCCGCACACACTGAAACACCTTCCCCACACACTGAAACCCCTTCCCAACACACTGCAACCCCTTCCCCACACACTGAAACCCCTTCCGCACACACTGAAACACCTTCCCCACACACTGAAACACATCCTCACACACTGAAACACCTTCCCCACACACTGAAACCCCTTCCGCACACACTGAAACCCACCGCCACACACTGGAACCCATCCCCACACACTGAAACAACTTCCCCACACACTGAAACCCTTCCCCACACACAGAAACACCTTCCCTCACACTGAAACACCTTCCCCACACACTGAAACACCTTCCCCACACAGTGAAATACCTTCCCCACACACTGAAACACCTTCCCCACACACTGAAACCCATTCCCCACCCACTGAAACCCCTTCCCCACACACTGAAATAACTTCCGTACACACTGAAACTCTTTCCCCAGACTCAGAAACACCGTCCTTACACATTGTAATCCTTCGCACACACTGAAACACCTCCCCACACACTGAAACCCCTTCCCCACAAACTGAAACCTCTTCCCCACACACTGAAACCCCTTCCCCACACACTGAAACCCTTCCCCACGCACTGAAACCCCTTCCTCACACACTGAAACCCTTCCACACACACTGAAACCAATTCCCCACACACTGAAACCACTTCCCCACACACTGAAACCCCGTCCCCACACACTAAAACCCTTCCCCACGCACTGAAACACTTCCCCACACACTGAAACCCATTCCCCACAAACTGAAACCCCTTCCCCACTCACTGAATCCCCTTCAGCACATACTGAAACACCTTCCCCACACAATGAAACCCCTTCCCCACACACTGAAACACCTTCCACACACAGTTAAACCCTTCCCCACACACTGAAACCCATTCCCCACAAACTGAAACCCCTTCCCCACACACTGAATCCCCTTCAACACACAATGAAACACCTTCCCCACACAATGAAACACCTTCCCCACACACTGAATACCCGTCCCCACACACTGAAACCGCTTCTGCACACAATGAAACACCTTCCCCACACACTGATACACGTTCCCCACACACTGAAACACCCTCAGCACACATGAAGCCACTTCCGCACACACTAAAACACCTTCCCAACACACTGAAACCCCTTCCCCACACTCTGAAACCCCTTCCCCACACACTGAAACCCCTTCCGCACACACTGAAACGCCATCCCCACACAATGAAACCACTTCCCCACACACTGAAACCCCTTCCGCACACAGTGAAACCCTTTCCCACACACTGAAACCCCTTCCCCACACACTGAAATCCCTTCCCCACACACTGAAACCCCTTCCGCACACAGTGAAACCCCTTCCCCACACACTGAAACCCCTTCCCCACACACTGAAACACATCCGCACACACAGACACCCCTTCCCCACACACTGAAACCACTTCTACACACACTGAAACACCTTCCCCACACACTGAAACCCCTTCCCCACAAACTGAAACCCCTCCGCACAGACTGAAACCCCTTCTGCACACACTGAAACACCTTCCCCACACACTGAAACCCCACCCCCACACACTGAAACACATCCCCACATTCTGAAACAAGTTCCACACACACTGAAACCCCTTCCGCAAACATTGAAACCCATCCCCACACACTGAAACACCTTCCCCAAACACTGAAACACCTTCCGCACACACTGAAACCACTTCCGCACACACTGAAACAACTTCCCAACGCACTGAAACCCCTTACTCACACTCTGAAACGCCTTCCCCACACACTGAAAACCCTTCTGCACACACTGAAACGCCTTCCCCACACAATAACACCACTTCCCCACACAGTGAAACCCCTTCCGCACACAGTGAAAGCCATTCCCACACACTGAAACCCATTCCCCACACACTGAAACACATCCCCACACACTGAAACCCCTTCCGCACACACTGAAACCCATCCCCACACACTGGAACCCATCCCCACACACAGAAACACCTTCCCCACACACTGAAACACCTTCCCCACACACTGAAATACCTTCCCCACACACTGAAACACCTTCCCCACACACTGAAACCCATTCCCCACACACTGGAACCCCTTCCCACACACTGACAGAAATTCCCCACACACTGAAACTCCTTCCCCAGACTCTGAAACACCGTCCTCACACATTGTAATCCTTCCCCACACACTGAAACACTTCCCCACACACTGAAACCCCTTCCCCACAAACTGAAACCCCTTCCCCACGCACTGAAACCCCTTCCACACACACTGAAACCCTTCCACACACACTGAAACAACTTCCCCACACACTGAAACCACTTCCCCACACACTGAAACCCCGTCCCCACACACTAAAACCCTTCCCCACACACTGAAACACTTCCCCACACACTGAAGCCCCTTCCCCACAAACTGAAACCCCTTCCCCGCGCACTGAAACCCCATCCCCACACACTGAAACACTTTCCACACACAGTTAAACCCTTCCCCACACACTGAAACCCATTCCCCACAAACTGAAACCCCTTCCCCACACACTGAATCACCTTCAGCACACAATGAAACACCTTCCCCACACAATGAAACACCTTCCCCACACACTGAAACACCTTCCACACACAGTTAAACCCTTCCCCACACACTGAAACCCATTCCCCACACACTGAAACACATCCCCACACACTGAAAACCCTTCCCCACACACTGAAACACATCCCCACACACTGAAACCCCTTCCACACACACTGAAACACATCCCCAGACACTGAAACACATTCCCACACAATGAAAACCCTTCCCCACACACTGAAACCCCTTCCGCACACAGTGAAACCCTTCCCCACACACTGAAACCCCCTCGCCACACACTGTAACACATCCGCACACACAGACACCCCTTTCCCACACACTGAAACCCCTTCCGCACACACTGAAACACTTCACCACACACTGAAACCCCTTCCCCACAAGCTGAAACCCCTTCCCCACACACTGAAACCCCTTCCCCACACACTGAAACCCATTCCCACACACTGAAACCCATTCCCCACACACTGAAACACATCCCCACACACTGAAACCCCTTCCCCACACTCTGAAACCCCTTCCCCACACACTGAAACCCCTTCCGCACACACTGAAACGCCTTCCCCACACAATGAAACCACTTCCCCACACACTGAAACCCCTTCCGCACACAGTGAAACCCTTTCCCACACACTGAAAACCCTTACCCAAACACTGAAACACATCCCCATACACTGAAACCCATTCCCCACATACTGAAATTCATCTCCACACACTGAAACCCCTTCCACACACACTGAAAGACATCCCCACAAACTGAAATACCTTCCCCACACAGTGAAACCCCTTCCCCACACACTGAAACCCCTTCCGCACACAGTGAAACCATTCCCCACACACTGAAACCCCTTCCCCACACACTGAAACGCATCCGAACACACAGACACCCCTTCCCCACACACTGAAACCACTTCCACACACACTGAAACACCTTCCCCACACACTGAAACCCCTTCCCCACAAACTGAAACCCCTTCCGCACAGACTGAACCCCTTCTGCACACACTGAAACACCTTCCCCACACACTGAAACCCCACCCCCACACACTGAAACCCCTTCCCCACACACTGAAACACATCCCCACACTCTGAAAACCCTTCTGCACACACTGAAACACCTTCCGCACACACTGAAACCACTTCCACACACACTGAAACACCTTCCCAACGCACTGAAACCCCTTCCCCACACTCTGAAACGCCTTCCCCACACACTGAAAACCCTTCCGCACACACTGAAACGCCTTCCCCACACAATGAAACCACTTCCCCACACATTGAAACCCCTACCGCACACAGTGAAACCCATTCCCACACACTGAAACCCCTTCCCCAAACACTGAAACACATCCCCACACACTGAAAACCCTTCCCGACACTCTGAAACACATCCCCACACACTGAAACCCCTTCCACACACACTGAAACACATCCCCAGACACTGAAACACATTCCCACACAATGAAAACCCTTCCCCACACACTGAAACCCCTTCCGCACACAGTGAAACCCTTCCCCACACACTGAAACCCCCTCGCCACACACTGTAAGACATCCGCACACACAGACACCCCTTCCCCACACACTGAAACCCCTTCCGCACACACTGAAACACTTCACCACACACTGAAACCCCTTCCCCACAAGCTGAAACCCCTTCCCCACACACTGAAACCCCTTCCCCACACACTGAAACCCATTCCCACACACTGAAACCCATTCCCCACACACTGAAACACATCCCCACACACTGAAACCCCTTCCCCACACTCTGAAACCCCTTCCCCACACACTGAAACCCCTTCCGCACACACTGAAACGCCTTCCCCACACAATGAAACCACTTCCCCACACACTGAAACCCCTTCCGCACACAGTGAAACCCTTTCCCACACACTGAAAACCCTTCCCCAAACACTGAAACACATCCCCACACACTGAAACCCCTTCCCCACATACTGAAATTCATCTCCACACACTGAAACCCCTTCCACACACACTGAAAGACATCCCCACAAACTGAAACACCTTCCCCACACACTGAAACCCCTTCCCCACACACTGAAACCCCTTCCGCACACAGTGAAACCATTCCCCACACACTGAAACCCCTTCCCCACACACTGAAACGCATCCGCACACACAGACACCCCTTCCCCACACACTGAAACCACTTCCACACACACAGAAACACCTTCCCCACACACTGAAACCCCTTCCCCACAAACTGAAACCCCTTCCGCACAGACTGAACCCCTTCTGCACACACTGAAACACCTTCCCCACACACTGAAACCCCACCCCCACACACTGAAACCCCTTCCCCACACACTGAAACACATCCCCACACTCTGAAAACCCTTCTGCACACACTGAAACACCTTCCGCACACACTGAAACCACTTCCGCACACACTGAAACACCTTCCCAACGCACTGAAACCCCTTCCCCACACTCTGAAACGCCTTCCCCACACACTGAAAACCCTTCCGCACACACTGAAACGCCTTCCCCACACAATGAAACCACTTCCCCACACATTGAAACCCCTACCGCACACAGTGAAACCCATTCCCACACACTGAAACCCCTTCCCCAAACACTGAAACACATCCCCACACACTGAAAACCCTTCCCGACACTCTGAAGCACATCCCCACACACTGAAACCCCTTCCACACACACTGAAACACATCCCCAGACACTGAAACACTTTCCCACACACTGAAAACCCTTCCCCACACACTGAAACCCCTTCCGCACGCAGTGAAACCCTTCCCCACACACTGAAACCCCTTCCCCACACACTGTAACACATCCTCACACGCAGACACCCCTTGCCCACACACTGAAACCCCTTCCGCATACACTGAAACACCTTCCCCACACACTGAACCCCCTTCCCCACAAACTGAAACCCCTTCCGCACACAATGAAACCCCTTCCGCACAAACTGAAACACCTTCCCCACACACTGAAACCCCTTCCCTACACGCTGCAACCCCTTCCCGACACACTGAAACCCCTTCCGCACACACTGAAACACCTTCCCCACACACTGAAACACATCCCCACACACTGAAACACCTTCCCCACACACTGAAACCCCTTCCGCACACACTGAAACCCATCGCCACACGCTGGAACCCATCCCCACACACTGAAACTACTTCCCCACACACTGAAACACTTCCCCACACACAGAAACACCTTCCCTCACACAGAAACATCTTCCCCACACACTGAAACACCTTCCCCACACTCTGAAACTCCTTCCCCGCACTCTGAAAACCCTTCTGCACACACTGAAACCACTTCCCCACACACTGAAACCCCTTCCGCACACGGTGAAACCCATTCCCACACACTGAAACCCATTCCCCACACACTGAAACACATCCCCACACACTGAAACCCCTTCCCCACACTCTGAAACCCCTTCCCCAATCACTGAAACCCCTTCCGCACACACTGAAACGCCTTCCCCACACAATGAAACCTCTTCCCCACACACTGAAACCCCTTCCGCACACAGGGAAACCCTTTCCCACACACTGAAACCCCTTTCCCAAACACTGAAACACATCCCCACACACTGAAACCCCTTCCCCACATACTGAAATTCATCTCCACACACTGAAACCCCTTCCACACACACTGAAACACATCCCCACAAACTGAAACACCTTCCCCACACACTGAAACCCCTTCCCCACACACTGAAACCCCTTCCGCACACAGTGAAACCATTCCCCACACACTGAAACCCCTTCCCCACACACTGAAACGCATCCGCACACACAGACACCCCTTCCCCACACACTGAAACCACTTCCACACACAATGAAACACCTTCCCCACACACTGAAACCCCTTCCCCACAAACTGAAACCCCTTCCGCACAGACTGAACCCGTTCTGCACACACTGAAACACCTTCCCCACACACTGAAACCCCACCCCCACACACTGAAACCCCTTCCCCACACACTGAAACACATCCCCACACTCTGAAAACCCTTCTGCACACACTGAAACACCTTCCGCACACACTGAAACCACTTCCGCACACACTGAAACACCTTCCCAACGCACTGAAACCCCTTCCCCACACTCTGAAACGCCTTCCCCACACAATGAAAACACTTCCGCACACACTGAAACGCCTTCCCCACACAATGAAACCACTTCCCCACACATTGAAACCCCTACCGCACACAGTGAAACCCATTCCCACACACTGAAACCCCTTCCCCAAACACTGAAACACATCCCCACACACTGAAAACCCTTCCCGACACTCTGAAACACATCCCCACACACTGAAACCCCTTCCACACACACTGAAACACATCCCCAGACACTGAAACACTTTCCCACACACTGAAAACCCTTCCCCACACACTGAAACCCCTTCCGCACGCAGTGAAACCCTTCCCCACACACTGAAACCCCTTCCCCACACACTGTAACACATCCTCACACACAGACACCCCTTGCCCACACACTGAAACCCCTTCCGCACACACTGAAACACCTTCCCCACACACTGAACCCCCTTCCCCACAAACTGAAACCCCTTCCGCACACAATGAAACCCCTTCCGCACACACTGAAACACCTTCCCCACACACTGAAACCCCTTCCCTACACGCTGCAACCCCTTCCCCACACACTGAAACCCCTTCCGCACACACTGAAACACCTTCCCCACACACTGAAACACATCCCCACACACTGAAACACCTTCCCCACACACTGAAACCCCTTCCGCACACACTGAAACCCATCGCCACACACTGGAACCCATCCCCACACACTGAAACAACTTCCCCACACACTGAAACCCTTCCCCACACACAGAAACACCTTCCCTCACACTGAAACACCTTCCCCACACACTGAAACACCTTCCCCACACAGTGAAATACCTTCCCCACACACTGAAACACCTTCCCCACACACTGAAACCCATTCCCCACACACTGAAACCCCTTCCCCACACACTGAAAGAAATTCCCCACACACTGAAACTCCTTCCCCAGACTCTGAAACACCGTCCTCACACATTGTAATCCTTCGCCACACACTGAAACACTTCCCCACACACTGAAACCCCTTCCCCACAAACTGAAACCACTTCCCCACACACTGAAACCCCTTCCCCACACACTGAAAAACTTCCCCACGCACTGAAACCCATTCCCCACACACTGAAACCCTTCCACACACACGGAAACCAATTTCCCACACACTGAAACCACTTCCCCACACACTGAAACCCCGTCCCCACCCACTAAAACCCTTCCCCACGCACTGAAACACTTCCCCACACACTGAAACCCATTCCCCACAAACTGAAACCCCTTCCCCACACACTGAATCCCCTTCAGCACACAATGAAACACCTTCCCCACACAATGAAACACCTTCCCCACACACTGAATACCCGTCCCCACACACTGAAACCGCTTCTGCACACAATGAAACACATTCCCCACACACTGATACACGTTCCCCACACACTGAAACACCTTCAGCACACATGAAGCCACTTCCGCGCACACTAAAACACCTTCCCAACACACTGAAACCCCTTCCCCACACTCTGAAACCCCTTCCCCACACACTGAAACCCCTTCCACACACACTGAAACGCCTTCCCCACACAATGAAACCACTTCCCCACACACTGAAACCCCTTCCGCACACAGTGAAACCCTTTCCCACACACTGAACCCCCTTCCCCACACACTGAAACCCCTTCCCCACACACTGAAACCACTTCCGCACACAGTGAAACCCTTCCCCACACACTGAAACCCCTTCCCCACACACTGAAACACATCCGCACACACAGACACCCCTTCCCCACACACTGAAACCACTTCTACACACACTGAAACCCCTTCCCCACACACTGAAACCCCTTCCCCACAAACTGAAACCCCATCCGCACAGACTGAAACCCCTTCTGCACACACTGAAACACCTTCCCCACACACTGAAACCCCACCCTCACACACTGAAACACATCCCCACACACTGAAACAAGTTCCCCACACACTGAAACCCCTTCCGCAAACATTGAAACCCATCCCCACACACTGAAACACCTTCCCCAAACACTGAAACACCGTCCGCACACACTGAAACCACTTCCGCACACACTGAAACACCTTCCCAACGCACTGAAACCCCTTCCCCACACACTGAAACGCCTTCCCCACACACTGAAAACCCTTCTGCACACACTGAAACGCCTTCCCCACACAATGAAACCACTTCCCCACACAGTGAAACCCCTTCCGCACACAGTGAAACCCATTCCCACACACTGAAACCCATTCCCCACACATTGAAACACATCCCCACACACTGAAACCCCTTCCGCACACACTGAAACCCCTTCCACACACACACTAAAACCCATCCCCACACACTGGAACCCATCCCCACACACTGAAACAACTTCCCCACACACTGCAATCCTTCCCCACACACTGAAACACCTTCCCCACACACTGAAATACCTTCCCCACACACTGAAACACCTTCCCCACACACTGAAACCCATTCCCCACACACTGAAACCCCTTCCCACACACTGACAGAAATTCCCCACACACTGAAACTCCTTCCCCAGACTCTGAAACACCGTCCTCACACATTGTAATCCTTCCCCACACACTGAAACACTTCCCCACACACTGAAACCCCTTCCCCACAAACTGAAACCCCTTCCCCACGCACTGAAACCCCTTCCACACACACTGAAACCCTTCCACACACACTGAAACCACTTCCCCACACACTGAAACCACTTCCCCACACACTGAAACCCCGTCCCCACACACTAAAACCCTTCCCCACACACTGAAGCCCCTTCCCCACAAACTGAAACCCCTTCCCCGCGCACTGAAACCCCTTCCCCACACATTGAAACACTTTCCACACACAGTTAAAGCCTTCCCCACAAACTGAAACCCCTTCCGCACACACTGAAACACCTTCCCCACACACTGAACCCCCTTCCCCACAAACTGAAACCCCTTCCGCACACAATGAAACCCCTTCCGCACACACTGAAACACCTTCCCCACACACTGAAACCCCTTCCCTACACGCTGCAACCCCTTCCCGACACACTGAAACCCCTTCCGCACACACTGAAACACCTTCCCCACACACTGAAACACATCCCCACACACTGAAACACCTTCCCCACACACTGAAACCCCTTCCGCACACACTGAAACCCATCGCCACACACTGGAACCCATCCCCACACACTGAAACTACTTCCCCACACACTGAAACCCTTCCCCACACACAGAAACACCTTCCCTCACACTGAAACACCTTCCCCACACTCTGAAAACCCTTCTGCACACACTGAAACGCCTTCCCCACACAATGAAACCACTTCCCCACACACTGAAACCCCTTCTGCACACGGTGAAACCCATTCCCACACACTGAAACCCATTCCCCACACACTGAAACACATCCCCGCACACTGAAACCCCTTCCCCACACTCTGAAACCCCTTCCCCACACACTGAAACCCCTTCCGCACACACTGAAACGCCTTCCCCACACAATGAAACCACTTCCCCACACACTGAAACCCCTTCCGCACACAGTGAAACCCTTTCCCACACACTGAAACCCCTTCCCCAAACACTAAAACACATCCCCACACACTGAAACCCCTTCCCCACATACTGAAATTTATCTCCACACACTGAAACCCCTTCCACACACACTGAAACACATCCCCACAAACTGAAACACCTTCCCCACACACTGAAACCCCTTCCCCACACACTGAAACCCCTTCCGCACACAGTGAAACGATTCCCCACACACTGAAACCCCTTCCCCACACACTGAAACGCATCCGCACACACAGACACCCCTTCCCCACACACTGAAACCACTTCCACACACACTGAAACACCTTCCCCACACACTGAAACCCCTTCCCCACAAACTGAAACCCCTTCCGCACAGACTGAACCCCTTCTGCACACACTGAAACACCTTCCCCACACACTGAATCCCCGTCCCCACACACTGAAACCGCTTCTGCACACAATGAAACAGCTTCCCCACACACTGATACACGTTCCCCACACACTGAAACACCTTCCGCACACACTGAAACCACTTCCGCACACACTGAATCACCTTCCCAACGCACTGAAACCCCTTCCCCACACTCTGAAACACTTTCCCACACACTGAAAACCCTTCCCCACACACTGAAACCCCTTCCGCACGCAGTGAAACCCTTCCCCACACACTGAAACCCCTTCCCCACACACTGTAACACATCCTCACACACAGACACCCCTTGCCCACACACTGAAACCCCTTCCGCACACACTGAAACACCTTCCCCACACACTGAACCCCCTTCTCCACAAACTGAAACCCCTTCCGCACACAATGAAACCCCTTCCGCACACACTGAAACACCTTCCCCACACACTGAAACCCCTTCCCTACACGCTGCAACCCCTTCCCCACACACTGAAACCCCTTCCGCACACACTGAAACACCTTCCCCACACACTGAAACACATCCCCACACACTGAAACACCTTCCCCACACACTGAAACCCCTTCCGCACACACTGAAACCCATCGCCACACACTGGAACCCATCCCCACACACTGAAAACCCTTCCCCACACACTGAAACCCCTTCCGCACGCAGTGAAACCCTTCCCCACACACTGAAACCCCTTCCCCACACACTGTAACACATCCTCACACACAGACACCCCTTGCCCACACACTGAAACCCCTTCCGCACACACTGAAACACCTTCCCCACACACTGAACCCCCTTCCCCACAAACTGAAACCCCTTCCGCACACACTGAAACACCTTCCCCACACACTGAAACACATCCCCACACACTGAAACACCTTCCCCACACACTGAAACCCCTTCCGCACACACTGAAACCCATCGCCACACACTGGAACCCATCCCCACACACTGAAAACCCTTCCCCACACACTGAAACCCCTTCCGCACGCAGTGAAACCCTTCCCCACACACTGAAACCCCTTCCCCACACACTGTAACACATCCTCACACACAGACACCCCTTGCCCACACACTGAAACCCCTTCCGCACACACTGAAACACCTTCCACACACTGAACCCCCTTCCCCACAAACTGAAACCCCTTCCGCACACAATGAAACCCCTTCCGCACACACTGAAACACCTTCCCCACACACTGAAACCCCTTCCCTACACGCTGCAACCCCTTCCCCACACACTGAAACACCTTCCGCACACACTGAAACACCTTCCCCACACACTGAAACACATCCCCACACACTGAAACACCTTCCCCACACACTGAAACCCCTTCCGCACACACTGAAACCCATCGCCACACACTGGAACCCATCCCCACACACTGAAACAACTTCCCCACACACTGAAACCCTTCCCCACACACAGAAACACCTTCCCTCACACTGAAACACCTTCCCCACACACTGAAACACCTTCCCCACACACTGAAACCCATTCCCCACACACTGAAACCCCTTCCCCACACACTGAAAGAAATTCCCCACACACTGAAACTCCTTCCCCAGACTCTGAAACACCGTCCTCACACATTGTAATCCTTCGCCACACACTGAAACACTTCCCCACACACTGAAACCCCTTCCCCACAAACTGAAACCACTTCCCCACACACTGAAACCCCTTCCCCACACACTGAAACCCTTCCCCACGCACTGAAACCCCTTCACCACACACTGAAACCCTTCCACACACACTGAAACCAATTCCCCACACACTGAAACCACTTCCCCACACACTGAAACCCCTTCCCCACACACTGAAACCCTTCCCCACGCACTGAAACCCCTTCACCACAAACTGAAACCCCATCCGCACAGACTGAAAACCCTTCTGCACACACTGAAACACCTTCCCCACACACTGAAACCCCACCCTCACACACTGAAACACATCCCCACACACTGAAACAAGTTCCCCACACACTGAAACCCCTTCCGCAAACATTGAAACCCATCCCCACACACTGAAACACCTTCCCCAAACACTGAAACACCTTCCGCACACACTGAAACCACTTCCGCACACACTGAAACACCTTCCCAACGCACTGAAACCCCTTCCCCACACACTGAAACGCATTCCCCACCCACTGAAAACCCTTCTGCACACACTGAAACGCCTTCCCCACACAATGAAACCACTTCCCCACACAGTGAAACCCCTTCCGCACACAGTGAAACCCATTCCCACACACTGAAACCCATTCCCCACACATTGAAACACATCCCCACACACTGAAACCCCTTCCGCACACACTGAAACCCATCCCCACACACTGGAACCCATCTCCACACACTGAAACAACTTCCCCACACACTGAAATCCTTCCCCACACACAGAAACATCTGCCCCACCCACTGAAACACCTTCCCCACACACTGAAATACCTTCCCCACACACTGAAACACCTTCCCCACACACTGAAACCCATTCCCCACACACTGAAACCCCTTCCCACACACTGACAGAAATTCCCCACACACTGAAACTCCTTCCCCAGACTCTGAAACACCGTCCTCACACATTGTAATCCTTCCCCACACACTGAAACACTTCCCCACACACTGAAACCCCTTCCCCACAAACTGAAACCCCTTCCCCACGCACTGAAACCCCTTCCACACACACTGAAACCCTTCCACACACACTGAAACCACTTCCCCACACACTGAAACCACTTCCCCACACACTGAAACCCCGTCCCCACACACTAAAACCCTTCCCCACACACTGAAGCCCCTTCCCCACAAACTGAAACCCCTTCCCCGCGCACTGAAACCCCTTCCCCACACATTGAAACACTTTCCACACACAGTTAAACCCTTCCCCACACACTGAAACCCATTCCCCACAAACTGAAACCCCTTCCCCACACACTGAATCCCCTTCAGCACACAATGAAACACCTTCCCCACACAATGAAACACCTTCCCCACACACTGAAACACCTTCCACACACAGTTAAACCCTTCCCCACACACTGAAACCCATTCCCCACAAACTGAAACCCCTTCCCCACACACTGAATCCCCTTCAGCACACAATGAAACACCTTCCCCACACAATGAAACACGTTCCCCACACACTGAATCCCGGTCCCCACACACTGAAACCGCTTCTGCACACAATGCAACACCTTCCCCACACACTGATACACGTTCCCCACACACTGAAACACCTTCCGCACACACTGAAGCCACTTCCGCACACACTGAAACACCTTCCCAACACACTGAAACCCCTTCCCCACACTCTGAAACCCCTTCTCCACACACTGAAACCCCTTCCGCATTCACTGAAACGCCTTCCCCAAACAATGAAACCCTTTCCCACACACTGAAACCCCTTCACCACACACTGAAACACATCCCCACACACTGAAACCCCTTCCACACACACTGAAACTCATCACCACACACTGAAACCCCTTCCCCACATACTGAAATTCATCTCCACACACTGTAATCTCTTCCCCACACACTGATACCCCTTCCCCACACACTGAAACATCTTCCCCGCAAACTGAAACCTCTTCCCCACACACTGAAACCTCTTCCCCACACACTGAAACCTCTTCCCCACACAGATAAATCCTTCCCAACACGCTGAAACCCCTTCCCCACAAACTGAAAACCCTTCCACACACACTGAAACCTTTTCCACACACGCTGAAACCCCTTGCCCACACGCTGAAACCCCTTCCGCACACACTGAAACCCCTTCCCCACATACTGAAACCCTTCCCCACACACTGAAACCCTTCTCCACACACTGAAACCTCTTCCCCACAAACTGAAACCGCTTCCACACACACTGAAAACCCTTCCACACACACTGAAACCTCTTCCACACACACTGAAACCCCTTCACCACACGCTGTAATCCCTTCCACACACACTGAAGCTCATTCCCCACATACTGAAACGCTTCCCCACACACTGAAACCCTTCTCCACACACAGAAACCACTTCCCCACACACTGAAACATCTTTCACTCACACCGAAACCCATCCCCACACACTGAAAACTCTTCCCCACAAACTGAAACCTCTTCCCCACATGCTGAAACCCCTTCCGCACACACTGAAACCCCTTCCACACACACTGAAACCCCTTGCACACACACTTAAACCTCTTCCACACACACTGAAACCACTTCCCCACACACTGAAACCTTTCCCCACACACTGAAAGCCATCCCCATGCACTGAAACCCATCCCCACACTCTGAAACACCTTCCCCACACACTGAAACCCTTCCCCACACAATGAAACACATCCCCACACATTAAACCCTTCCAAACACACTGAAACACATTCCCCACACACTGAAACCCCTTCCCCGCACACTGAAACCCCTTCCCCACACACTGAAACGCCTTCCGCACTCACTGAAATCCCTTCCGCACACACTGAATCACCTTCCCCACAGACTGAAAGCCCTTCCCCACACACTGAAACCACATACTCACACACTGAAACACCTTCATCACACACTGAAACGCCTTCCCCACACACTGAAACCCCTTCTGCACACAGTGAAACCCTTCCCCCACACTGAAACCACTTCCCCACACACTGAAACCCCTTCCTCAGACACTGAAACACATCCCCACACGCTGAAACCCCTTCCCCACATACTTAAACCCCTTCCCCGCACACTGAAACCCATTCCCCCCATTCTGAAACCCTTCCCCACACTATGAAACCCGTTCCCCACACACTGAAAGCCCTTCCCCACGCACTGAAACCATTACGCACACTCTGAAACCCCTTCCCCACACACTGAAACACCTTCCCCACAAACTGAAACCCCTTCCCCACACACTGAAAAACATCTTCCCCAAACACTGATACCCCTTCCCCACACACTGAAACCCCTTGCACACACACTTAAACCTCTTCCACACACACTGAAACCTCTTCCCCACACTCTGATACCTTTCCCCACACACTGAAACCCATCTCCACACACTGAAACATCTTCCCCACACACTGAAACCCCTTCCCCACACACTGAAACCCCTTCCCCTCACACTGAAACCTCTTCCCCACACACTGAAACCCCTTCCCCACAGACTGAAACCACTTCCCAACACACTAAAACCTCTTCCCCTCACACTGAAAAATCTTCCCCACACACTGAAACCCCTTATCCACACACTGAAAACCCTTCCCCACACACTGAATCCTCTTCCCCACACACAGAAACCTTTTCCCCAGTGGCAGAAACCCCTTCCCCACACACTGAAACCCATCCCCACACACTGAAACCGCATCCCCACACACTGAAACCCCTTCCCCTCACACTGAAGCCCATCCCCACACACTGAAACCTCTTCCCACGCACTGAAATCTCTTCGCCACAGACTGAACCACTTCCCCACACACTGAAAGCCATCCCCACACACTGAAACCTCTTCCCCACACACTGAAACCTCTTCCCCACACACTGAAACCCCTTCCCCACACACTGAAACCCATCCCCACACACTGAAACCCTTCCCCACACACTTAAACCCCTTCCCACGCACTGAAACCTCTTCGCCACAGACTGAAACCACTACCCCACACACTGAAACCCCTTCCTCACGCTCTGAAACCTCTTCCACACACACTGAAACCTCTTCCCCACGCACTGAAACCTCTTCCCCACACACTGAAACATCTTCCCCACACACTGAAACCCCTTCCCCGCACACTGAAACCTCTTCCCCACACACTGAATCCCCTTCACCACACACTGAAACCCCTTCCCCACACACTGAAACCTCTTCCCCACAAAACCGAAATCACTTCCCCACAGTCAGAAACCCCTTCCCCACAATCTGAAACCTCTTCCCAACACACTGAAATCTCTTCCCCACACACTGAAACCACTTCCCCACACACTGAAACTCCTTCCCCACACACTGAAACATCTTCCCCACACACTGAAACCCCTTCCCCACAGACTGAAACCCCTTAACCACACACTGAAACCCATCCCCGCACACTGTAATCTCTTCCCCACACACTGATACCCCTTCCCCACACACTGAAACATCTTCCCCGCAAACTGAAACCTCTTCCCCACACACTGAAACCTCTTCCCCACACACTGAAACCTCTTCCCCACACAGATAAATCCTTCCCAACACGCTGAAACCCCTTCCCCACAAACTGAAAACCCTTCCACACACACTGAAACCTTTTCCACACACGCTGAAACCCCTTGCCCACACGCTGAAACCCCTTCCGCACACACTGAAACCCCTTCTCCACATACTGAAACCCTTCCCCACACACTGAAACCCTTCTCCACACACTGAAACCTCTTCCCCACAAACTGAAACCGCTTCCACACACACTGAAAACCCTTCCACACACACTGAAACCTCTTCCACACACACTGAAACCCCTTCACCACACGCTGTAATCCCTTCCACACACACTGAAGCTCATTCCCCACATACTGAAACGCTTCCCCACACACTGAAACCCTTCTCCACACACAGAAACCACTTCCCCACACACTGAAACATCTTTCACTCACACCGAAACCCATCCCCACACACTGAAACCTCTTCCCCACAAACTGAAACTCTTCCCCACACACTGAAACCCCTTCCGCACACACTGAAACCCCTTGCACACACACTTAAACCTCTTCCACACACACTGAAACCTCTTCCCCACACTCTGAAACCTTTCCCCACACACTGAAACCCATCTCCACACACTGAAAGCCATCCCCATGCACTGAAACCCATCCCCACACTCTGAAACACCTTCCCCACACACTGAAACCCTTCCCCACACAATGAAACACATCCCCACACATTAAACCCTTCCAAACACACTGAAACACATTCCCCACAAACTGAAACCCCTTCCCCGCACACTGAAACCCCTTCCCCACACACTGAAACGCCTTCCGCACTCACTGAAATCCCTTCCGCACACACTGAATCACCTTCCCCACAGACTGAAAGCCCTTCCCCACACACTGAAACCACATACTCACATACTGAAACACCTTCATCACACACTGAAACGCCTTCCCCACACACTGAAACCCCTTCTGCACACAGTGAAACCCTTCCCCCACACTGAAACCACTTCCCCACACACTGAAACCCCTTCCTCAGACACTGAAACACATCCCCACACGCTGAAACCCCTTCCCCACATACTTAAACCCCTTCCCCGCACACTGAAACCCATTCCCCCCATTCTGAAACCCATCCCCACACTATGAAACCCGTTCCCCACACACTGAAAGCCCTTCCCCACGCACTGAAACCATTACCCACACTCTGAAACCCCTTCCCCACACACTGAAACACCTTCCCCACAAACTGAAACCCCTTCCCCACACACTGAAAAACATCTTCCCCAAACACTGATACCCCTTCCCCACACACTGAATCCCCTTCCCCACACTGAAACCCCTTCACCACACACAGAAACACGTTCCCCACACACTGAAACCCCTTCTGCACACAGTGAAACACATCCCCACACACTGAAACCCCACCCCCACACACTGAAACCCCTTCCCCACACACTGAATTCCCTACCCACACACTGAAAAACATCCCCACACACTGAAACACCTTCCCCTCATACTGAAACCCCTTCTGCATGCACAGAAACCCATGCCCACACACTGAAACCCATCCCCACACACTGAAACCGATCCCCACAAACTCAAACAGCTTCCCCACACACTGAAACCCTTCCCCACACACTGAAACACATCCCCACACTCTGAAACACATCCCCACACACAGTAACAGATTCCCAACAAACTGAAACCCCTTCCCCACACACTGAAACACCTTCCCCACACACTGAAACACCTACACCACACACTGAAATACATTCCCCACACACTGAAACACCTTCCCCACACACTGAAACCACTTCCCCACAAACTGAAACTACTTCCCAAAACACTGGAACAACTTCCCCACACACTGAAACACCTTCCCCAAACACTAAAAACCCGTCCCCACACACTGTAACCCTTCCCCACACACAGAGACACTTCCCCATACACCGAAACCCCTACCCCACAAACTGAAACCCCTTCCCCACACATTTGCAACCCCTTCCCCACACACTGAAACCCTTCCCCACACACTGAAACCCCTTCCCCACACACTGAAAACCCTTCCCCACACACTGAAACCCTTCCCCGCACACTGAAGCCCCTTCCCCACATAGTGAAACCCCTTCCCCATACACTGAAACAACTTCCCCACACACTGAAACCCCTTCCGCACACAGTTAAACAATTCCCCACACACTGAAACCCCTTCCCCACACACTGAAACCCATTCCCTACACACTGAAACGCCTTCCGCACACAATGAACCACCTTCCCCACACAATGAAACACATTCCCCACTCACTGAATCCCCTTCCCCACACACTGACACCCCTTCCGCACGCACTGAAACACCTTCCCAACTCACTGAAACCCCTTCCGCACACAGTGAAAACCTTCCCCACACACTGAAACCCCTTCCTCACGCTCTGAAACCTCTTCCACACACACTGAAACCTCTTCCCCACGCACTGAAACCTCTTCCCCACACACTGAAACATCTTCCCCACACACTGAAACCCCTTCCCCGCACACTGAAACCTCTTCCCCACACACTGAATCCCCTTCACCACACACTGAAACCCCTTCCCCACACACTGAAACCTCTTCCCCACAAAACCGAAATCACTTCCCCACAGTCAGAAACCCCTTCCCCACAATCTGAAACCTCTTCCCAACACACTGAAACCTCTTCCCCACACACTGAAACCCCTTCCCCACACACTGAAACCCATCCCCACACACTGAAACCCTTCCCCACACACTTAAACCCCTTCCCACGCACTGAAACCTCTTCGCCACAGACTGAAACCACTACCCCACACACTGAAACCCCTTCCTCACGCTCTGAAACCTCTTCCACACACACTGAAACCTCTTCCCCACGCACTGAAACCTCTTCCCCACACACTGAAACATCTTCCCCACACACTGAAACCCCTTCCCCGCACACTGAAACCTCTTCCCCACACACTGAATCCCCTTCACCACACACTGAAACCCCTTCCCCACACACTGAAACCTCTTCCCCACAAAACCGAAATCACTTCCCCACAGTCAGAAACCCCTTCCCCACAATCTGAAACCTCTTCCCAACACACTGAAATCTCTTCCCCACACACTGAAACCACTTCCCCACACACTGAAACTCCTTCCCCACACACTGAAACATCTTCCCCACACACTGAAACCCCTTCCCCACAGACTGAAACCCCTTAACCACACACTGAAACCCATCCCCGCACACTGTAATCTCTTCCCCACACACTGATACCCCTTCCCCACACACTGAAACATCTTCCCCGCAAACTGAAACCTCTTCCCCACACACTGAAACCTCTTCCCCACACACTGAAACCTCTTCCCCACACAGATAAATCCTTCCCAACACGCTGAAACCCCTTCCCCACAAACTGAAAACCCTTCCACACACACTGAAACCTTTTCCACACACGCTGAAACCCCTTGCCCACACGCTGAAACCCCTTCCGCACACACTGAAACCCCTTCCCCACATACTGAAACCCTTCCCCACACACTGAAACCCTTCTCCACACACTGAAACCTCTTCCCCACAAACTGAAACCGCTTCCACACACACTGAAAACCCTTCCACACACACTGAAACCTCTTCCACACACACTGAAACCCCTTCACCACACGCTGTAATCCCTTCCACACACACTGAAGCTCATTCCCCACATACTGAAACGCTTCCCCACACACTGAAACCCTTCTCCACACACAGAAACCACTTCCCCACACACTGAAACATCTTTCACTCACACCGAAACCCATCCCCACACACTGAAACCTCTTCCCCACAAACTGAAACTCTTCCCCACACACTGAAACCCCTTCCGCACACACTGAAACCCCTTGCACACACACTTAAACCTCTTCCACACACACTGAAACCTCTTCCCCACACTCTGAAACCTTTCCCCACACACTGAAACCCATCTCCACACACTGAAAGCCATCCCCATGCACTGAAACCCATCCCCACACTCTGAAACACCTTCCCCACACACTGAAACCCTTCCCCACACAATGAAACACATCCCCACACATTAAACCCTTCCAAACACACTGAAACACATTCCCCACAAACTGAAACCCCTTCCCCGCACACTGAAACCCCTTCCCCACACACTGAAACGCCTTCCGCACTCACTGAAATCCCTTCCGCACACACTGAATCACCTTCCCCACAGACTGAAAGCCCTTCCCCACACACTGAAACCACATACTCACATACTGAAACACCTTCATCACACACTGAAACGCCTTCCCCACACACTGAAACCCCTTCTGCACACAGTGAAACCCTTCCCCCACACTGAAACCACTTCCCCACACACTGAAACCCCTTCCTCAGACACTGAAACACATCCCCACACGCTGAAACCCCTTCCCCACATACTTAAACCCCTTCCCCGCACACTGAAACCCATTCCCCCCATTCTGAAACCCATCCCCACACTATGAAACCCGTTCCCCACACACTGAAAGCCCTTCCCCACGCACTGAAACCATTACCCACACTCTGAAACCCCTTCCCCACACACTGAAACACCTTCCCCACAAACTGAAACCCCTTCCCCACACACTGAAAAACATCTTCCCCAAACACTGATACCCCTTCCCCACACACTGAATCCCCTTCCCCACACTGAAACCCCTTCACCACACACAGAAACACGTTCCCCACACACTGAAACCCCTTCTGCACACAGTGAAACACATCCCCACACACTGAAACCCCACCCCCACACACTGAAACCCCTTCCCCACACACTGAATTCCCTACCCACACACTGAAAAACATCCCCACACACTGAAACACCTTCCCCTCATACTGAAACCCCTTCTGCATGCACAGAAACCCATGCCCACACACTGAAACCCATCCCCACACACTGAAACCGATCCCCACAAACTCAAACAGCTTCCCCACACACTGAAACCCTTCCCCACACACTGAAACACATCCCCACACTCTGAAACACATCCCCACACACAGTAACAGATTCCCAACAAACTGAAACCCCTTCCCCACACACTGAAACACCTTCCCCACACACTGAAACACCTACACCACACACTGAAATACATTCCCCACACACTGAAACACCTTCCCCACACACTGAAACCACTTCCCCACAAACTGAAACTACTTCCCAAAACACTGGAACAACTTCCCCACACACTGAAACACCTTCCCCAAACACTAAAAACCCGTCCCCACACACTGTAACCCTTCCCCACACACAGAGACACTTCCCCATACACCGAAACCCCTACCCCACAAACTGAAACCCCTTCCCCACACATTTGCAACCCCTTCCCCACACACTGAAACCCTTCCCCACACACTGAAACCCCTTCCCCACACACTGAAAACCCTTCCCCACACACTGAAACCCTTCCCCGCACACTGAAGCCCCTTCCCCACATAGTGAAACCCCTTCCCCATACACTGAAACAACTTCCCCACACACTGAAACCCCTTCCGCACACAGTTAAACAATTCCCCACACACTGAAACCCCTTCCCCACACACTGAAACCCATTCCCTACACACTGAAACGCCTTCCGCACACAATGAACCACCTTCCCCACACAATGAAACACATTCCCCACTCACTGAATCCCCTTCCCCACACACTGACACCCCTTCCGCACGCACTGAAACACCTTCCCAACTCACTGAAACCCCTTCCGCACACAGTGAAAACCTTCCCCACACACTGAAACCCCTTCTGCACACACTGAAACATCTTCCCCACACACTGAAACCACTTCCCCACACACTGAAACCCATTCCCTACACACTTAAACGCCTTCCGCACACAATGAAACACCTTCCGCACACAGTGAAACGTTTCCCCACATACTGAAACCCCTTCCCCACACACTGAAACCCTTCCCCACACACTGAAACCCCTTCCCCACACACTGAAACCCATTCCCTACACACTGAAACGCCTTCCGCACACAATGAAACACCTTCCGCACACAGTGAAACCCTTCCCCACATACTGAAACACCTTCCCCACACACTGAAACCCTTCCCCACACACTGAAACCCCTTCGGCACACACTGAAACACCTTCCCCACACACAGAAACACCTTGCCCACACACTGAAACAGCTTCCTCACGCACACTGAAAACCCTTCCAACACCCTGAGATCCCTTCACCATTCACTGAAACACCTTCACCACACACTGAAACAACTTCCCCACACACTGAAACCCCTTCTGCACACATTGAAACACCTTCCCCACAGACTGAAACCCTTCCCCACACACTGAAACACCTTCCCCACATACTGAAACACTTTCCCACACACTGAAACACCTTCCCCACACACTGAAACCCATTCCCCACACACTGAAACACCTTCCCCACACACTGAAACCCCATCCCCACACACTGAAACACATCGCCACACACTGAAACACCTTCCCCACACACTGAAACCCCTTCCCCACAGACTGAAACCCTTCCCCAAACACGGAGACCCATTCACCACACACTGAAACACATTCCCCACACACTGAAACCCTTCCCCACACACTGAAACACATTCCCCACACACAGAAACCCCTTCCCCACACATTGAAACACCTTCCCCACACACTGAAACCCCGTCCCCACACACTGTAACCCTTCCCCACACAAAGCAACACTTCCCCACACACTGAAACCCCTTCCCCACAAACTGAAACCCCTTCCCCACACACTGAAACCCTTCCCCGCAGACTGAAACACCTTCCCCTCATAGTGAAACCCCTTCCCCACACACTGAAACACCTTCCCCACACACTGAAACCCCTTCCGCACACAGTGAAACCCTTCCCCACACACTGAAAACCCTTCCCCACACACTGAAACCCTTCCCCACACACTGAAACCCCTTCCCCACATAGTGAAACGCCTTCCCCACACACTGAAACACCTTCCCCACACACAGAAACCCCTTCCGCACACAGTTAAACAATTCCCCACACACTGAAACCCCTTCCCCACACACTGAAACCCATTCCCTGCACATTGAAACGCCTTCTGCACACAATGAAACACCATCCCCAGACAATGAAACACATTCCCCACAAACTGAATCCCCTTCCCCACACACTGAATACCCTTCCGCACACAATGAAACACCTTCCCCACACACAGAATCCCCATCCCTACACACTGAAACACCTTCCGCCAACACTGAAACCCCTTCCGCACGCACTGAAACACCTTCCCAACACACTGAAACCCCTTCCCCACACAGTGAAACCCCTTCCCCACACACTGAAACTTCTTCCGCACACACTGAAACATCTTCCCCACACACTGAAGCCACTTCCCCACACACTGAAACCCATTCCGCACACAGTGAAACCCTTCCCCACACACAGAATCCCTATCCCCACACACTGAAACCACTTCCCCACACACTGAAACCCTTCCCCACACACTGAAACACATTCCCCACACACTGAAACACATCCCCGCACACTGAAACCACTTCCCCACACACTGAACCACATCCCCACACACCGAAGCCCCTTCCCCACGCACTGAAACACCATCCCCACACACTGAAACCCCTTCTGCACATAGTGAAACCCTTCCCCACACACTGAAACCCCTTCCCCACACACTGAAACACATCCCCACACACTGAAACCCCTTCCCCACACACTGAAACCCCTTCCGCAGACACTGAAAACCTTCCCCACACACTGAAACCCCTTCCCCACACACTGAAACCCCTTCCGCACACACTGAAACCCCTTCCCCACACACTGAAACCCCTTCCGCACACACTGAAACCCCTTCAGCACACACTGAAACACGTTCTCCACACACTGAAACCCCTTCCCCACACACTGAAACCCCTTCCGCACACACTGAAACACCTTCCACACACACTGAAACCCCTTCCCCACACACTGAAACCCCTTCCGCACACATTGAAACCCTTCCCCACTCACTGAAACCCCTTCCCCACACACAGAAACCACTTCCACACTCACTGAAACACATCCCCACACACTGAAACACTTTCCCACACACTGAAACCCCTTCCTGACACACTGAAAAACCTTCCCCACACACTGAAACCCTTCCCCACACTCTGAAACCCCTTCCACACTCACTGAAACCCCTTCCGCACACACTGAAACCCCTTCAACACACACTGAAACACCTTTCCCACACACTGAAACACCATCCCCACACATTGAAACCCCTTCCGCACTCACTGAAACACATTCCCTTCACACTGAAACCCTTCCCCACAAACTGAAACACCTTCCGTACACACTGAAACCCTTCCCCACACACTGAATCCACTTCCCCACACACGGAAACCCCGTCCCCACACACTGTAACCCTTCCCCACACACTGAAACCAGTTCCCCAAACACTGAAACCCCTTCCCCACACACTGAAACCCCTTCCGCACACACTGAAACACCTTCCACACACACTGAAACCCCTTCCCCACACACTGAAACCCCTTCCGCACACAGTGAAACCCTTCCCCACACACTGAAACCCCTTCCCCACACACAGAAACCACTTCCGCACACACTGAAACACATCCCCACACACTGAAACCCCTTCCCCACACACTGAAACCCCTTCCTGACACACTGAAAAACCTTCCCCACACACTGAAACCCTTCCCCACACTCTGAAACCCCTTCCACACTCACTGAAACCCCTTCCCCACACACTGAAACCATTACCCACACTCTGAAACCCCTTCCCCACACACTGAAATGCCTTCCGCACACACTGAAACCCATCCCCACGCACTGAAAACCATCCCCACACACTGAAACCCCTTCCTCACACACTGAAACCCCTTCCCCACACACTGAAACACCTTTCCCACACACTGAAACACCATCCCCACACATTGAAACCCCTTCCGCACTCACTCAAACACATTCCCTGCACACTGAAACCCTTCCCCACAAACTGAAACACCTTCCGCACACACTGAAACCCTTCCCCACGCACTGAATCCCCTTCCCCACACACGGAAACCCCGTCCCCACACACTGTAACCCTTCCCCACACACTGAAACCAGTTCCCCAAACACTGAAACCCCTTCCCCACACACTGAAACCCCTTTCCCACACACTGAATCCCTTCCCCACACACCGAAACTCCTTCCCCACAACTGAAACCCCTCCCCACACACTGAAACCCTTCCCCACACACTGAAACCCCTTCCCCACAGACTGAAACCCCTTCCCCACACACTGAAACCCCTTCCGCACACAGTTAAACAATTCCCCACACACTGAAACCCCTTCCCCACACACTGAAACCCCTTCCCTACACACTGCATCCCTTCCGCACACAATAAAACCCCTTCCCCGCACAATGAAACACCTTCCCCTCAAACTGAATCCCCTTCCCCACACACAGAATCCCTATCCCCACACACTGAAACCACTTCCCCACACACTGAAACCCTTCCCCACACACTGAAACCACTTCGCCGCACACTGAAACACCTTCCCCACACACTGAAACACCTTCCCGTCACACAGAAACAGCTTCCCCACACACTGAAACAGCTTCCCCACTCACTGAAACCCCTTCCCCACACACTGAAACACCTTCCCCACACATTGAAACCCCTTCCCCACACACAGAATCCCCATCCCCACACACTGAAACCACTTCCCCACACACTGAAACCCTTCCCCACACACTGAAACAGCTTCCCCACACACTGAAAAAACCCCTTCCCCACACACTGAAACACCTACGCCACACATTGAAACCACTTCCCCACACTCTGAAACCGCTTCCCCAGAAAATGAAACACCTTCCCCACACACTGAAACCCCTTCGGCACACGATAAAACCCATCCATACAAACTGAAACCCCTTCCCCACACACTGAAACCCCTTCCCCACACACTTAAACACTTCCCCACACCCTGAAATACCTTCCCCACACACCAAAACCCCTTGCGCAGTCACTGAAACCCATCCCCACACAATGAAAACCATCCCCACACAATGATAACCATCCCCACACACTGGAACACCTTCCCCACACACTGAAACCCTTCCCCACACACTGAAACACATCCCCACACACTGAAACACATCCCCATACACTGAAACAACTTCCCCACACACTGAAACCCCTTCCCCACACACTAAAACACCTTCCCCACTCACTGAAACACCTTCCCCACACACTGAAATACCATCCCCACACACTGAAACACCTTTCCCACACTCTGAAACCCCTTCCCCACACACTGGAATCCTACCCCACACACTGAAACACCTTCCCCTGACACTGAAAATCCTTCCCCATACACTGAAACCCTTTCCGCACACACTGAAACACATTCCCCACACACTGAAACCCTTCCCCAAACACTATAACCCCTTCCCCACGCACTGGAACCCTTCCCCACACACTGAAACACCTTCCCCACACACTGAAACACATTCCCCAAACACTGAAACACCTTCCCCACACACTGAAAAGCCTTCCCCACAAACATAACCACCTTCGCCACTCACTGAAACACCTTCCCCGCACACTGAATCCCTTCCCCACACACTGAAACACCTTCCCCACACACTGAAACACCTTCCCCACACACTGAAACCCCTTCCCCACACACTGAAACACCTTCCCCGCACACTGAAACACCTTCCACACACAATGAAACCCATCCCCACAAACTGAAACCCATCCCCACACACTGAAACCCCTTCCCCACACACTGAAACCCCTTCCCCACACACTGAAACACCTTCCCCACACACTGAAACACCTTCCCCACACACTGAAACCCCCTCCGCACACACTGAAACCAATCCACACACACTGAAACCCATCCCCACACACTGAAACCCATCCCCACACACTGAAACACCTTCCCCACACACTGAAAACCTTCCCCACACACTGAAACACATCCCCACACACTGAAACACATCCCCACACACTGAAATTCATCCCCATACACTGAAATTCATCCCCACACTCTGAAACAACTTCCCCACACACTGAAACCCTTCCCCACACAATGAAACACATCCCCACACATTAAACCCTTCCAAACACACTGAAACACATTCCCCACACACTGAAACCCCTTCCCCACACACTGAAACCCCTTCCCCACACACTGAAACGCCTTCTGCAGTCACTGAAACCCCTTCCGCACACACTGAATCACCTTCCCCACAGACTGAAAGCCCTTCCCCACACACTGAAACCACATCCGCACATACTGAAACACCTTCCCACACACTGAAAGCCCTTCCCCACACACTGAAACCCCTTCCGCACACAGTGAAACCTTTCCCCCACACTGAAACACATTCCCCACACACTGAAACACATCCCCGCACACTGAAACCACTTCCCCACACACTGAACCACATCCCCACACACCGAGGCCCCTTCCCCACACACTGAAACACCTTCCTCACGCACTGAAACACCATCCCCACACACTGAAACCCCTTCTGCAAATAGTGAAACCCTTCCCCACACACTGAAACCCCTTCCCCACACACTGAAACACATCCCCACACACTGAAACCCCTTCCCCACACACTGAAACTCCTTCCGCAGACACTGAAACACATTCCCCACACACTGAAACCCCTTCCCCACACACTGAAACCCCTTCCGCACACACTGAAACCCCTTCAGCACACACTGAAACACGTTCCCCACACACTGAAACCCCTTCCCCACACACTGAAACTGCTTCCGCACACACTGAAACACCTTCCACACGCACTGAAACCCCTTCCCCACACACTGAAACCCCTTCCGCACACAGTGAAACCCTTCCCCACACACTGAAACCCCTTCCCCACACACAGAAACCATTCCCGCACACACTTAAACACATCCCCACACACTGAAACACCTTCCCCACACACTGAAACCCCTTCCTGACACACTGAAAAACCTTCCCCACACACTGAAACCCTTCCCCACACTCTGAAACCCCTTCCCCACTCACTGAAACCCCTTCCCCACACACTGAAACCATTACCCACACTCTGAAACCCCTTCCCCACACACTGAAATACCTTCCGCACACACTGAAACCCATCCCCACGCACTGAAAACCATCCCCACACACTGAAACCCCTTCCCCACCCACTGAAACCCCTTCCCCACACACTGAAACACCTTTCCCATACACTGAAACACCATCCCCACACATTGAAACCCCTTCCGCACTCACTGAAACACATTCCCTACACACTGAAACCCTTCCCCACAAACTGAAACACCTTCCGCACACACTGAATCCCCTTCCCCACACACGGAAACCCCGTCCCCACACACTGTAACCCTTCCCCACACACTGAAACCAGTTCCCCAAACACTGAAACCCCTTCCCCACACACTGAAACCCCTTCCGCACACACTGAAACACCTTCCACACACACTGAAACCCCTTCCCCACACACTGAAGCCCCTTCCGCACACAGTGAAACCCTTCCCCACACACTGAAACCCCTTCCCCACACACAGAAACCACTTCCGCACACACTGAAACACATCCCCACACACTGAAACACCTTCCCCACACACTGAAACCCCTTCCTGACACACTGAAAAACCTTCCCCACACACTGAAACCCTTCCCCACACTCTGAAACCCCTTCCACACTCACTGAAACCCCTTCCCCACACACTGAAACCATTACCCACACTCTGAAACCCCTTCCCAACACACTGAAATACCTTCCGCACACACTGAAACACATCCCCACGCACTGAAAACCACTTCCCCACACACTGAAACCCCTTCCCCACACACTGAAACCCCTTCCCCACACACTGAAACACCTTTCCCACACACTGAAACACCATCCCCACACATTGAAACCCCTTCCGCACTCACTGAAACACATTCCCTACACACTGAAACCCTTCCCCACAAACTGAAACACCTTCCGCACACACTGAAACCCTTCCACACGCACTGAATCCCCTTCCCCACACACGGAAACCCCGTCCCCACACACTGTAACCCTTCCCCACACACTGAAACCAGTTCCCCAAACAATGAAACCTCTTCCCCACACACTGAAACCCCTTTCCCACACACTGCATCCCTTCCCCACACACCGAAACCCCTTCCCCACAACTGAAACCCCTCGCCACACACTGAAAAACTTCCCCACACACTGAAACCCCTTCCCCACATACTGAAACCCCTTCCCCACACACTGAAACCCCTTCCGCACACAGTTAAACAATTCCCCACACACTGAAACCGCTTCCCCACACACTGAAACCCCTTCCCTACAAACTGCATCCCTTCCGCACACAATAAAACCCCTTCCCTGCACAATGAAACACCTTCCCCTCAAACTGAATCCCCTTCCCCACACACTGAAACCCCTTCCGCACACAATGAAACACCTTCCCCACAAACTGAAACCCCTTCCCCACACACTGAAACACCTTCTGCACACACTGATACCCCTTCCCACACACTGAAACACCTTCCCAACACACTGAAACACCTACCCCACACACTGAAACCGCTTCCTCACACACTGAAACCACATCCGCACACACTGAAACACGTTCCCCAGACACTGAAACCACATCCCCATACACTGAAACCCCTTCCTCACACAGTGAAATCCTTGCCCACACACTGAAAACCCTTCCCCACACACTGAAACACTTCCCCACACACTGAAACCCCTTCCCCACACACTGAAACGCATCCCCACACACTGAAACCCCTTCCCCACACACTGAAACACATCCCCACACACTGAAACACCTTCCCCACACAGTGAAACCCCTTCGGCATAACGTGAAACCCTTCCCCACATACTGAAACCCCTTCCCCACACACTGAAACACATCCCCACACAGAGAAACCCCTTCCCCACAGACTGAAACAACTTCCACGCACACTGAAACACCTTCCCCACACAGTGAAACCCTTCCCCACACACTGAAACCCATTCCCCACACACTGAAACACCTTCCCCACACACTGAAACCCCATCCCCACACACTGAAACACCTCCCCCACACACTGAAACACATTCCCCACACACTGAAGTCGCATCCCCACACACTGAAACCCCTTCCCCACACACTGAAACACATCCCCACACACTGAAACCCTTCCCCACATACTGAAACCCCTTCCCCACACACTGAAACACATCCCCACACAGAGAAAACCCTTCCCCACACACTGAAACACCTTCCGCAGACACTGAAACCCCTTCCGCACACACTGAAACACCTTTCCCACACACTGAAACCCCTTCCCCACACTCTGAAAACCCTTCCCCACACACTGAAACCCCTTCCGCAAACACTGAAACACCTTCCCCACACACTGAAACACCTTCCCCACACATTGAAACACCTTCCCCACACACTTAAACCCCTTCCGCACACAGTGAAACCCCTTCCGCACACTTTGAAACCCCTTGCTCACACACTGAAACCCCTTCCCCACAGACTGCAAAACATCCCCACACACTGAAACACTTTCCCCACACACTGAAAAACCTTCCCCACACACTGAAACCCCTTCCCCACACACTGCAACCCCTTCCCCACACACTGAAACACATCCCCACATACAGAAACACCTTCCCCACACACTGAAACCCCTTCTGCACACACTGAAACCCATCCCCACACACTGAAAACCATCCCCACACACTGAAACACCTTCCCCACACAGTGAAACCGTTCCCCACACACAGAAGCACATCACCACACACAGAAACACCGTCCCCACACAGTGAAACACCTTCCCCACACACTGAAACACCTTCTGCACCCACTGAAACACATCCCCACACACAGAAACACCTTCCCCACACACTGAAAACCATCCCCACGCACTGAAACACCTTCCCCACACAGTGAAACCGCTCCCCACAGTCCGAAGCACATCACCACACACTGAAACACCGTCCCCACACATTGAACCCCCTTCCCCACACACTGAAACACCTTCCCCACACACTGAAACACCTTCCCCATAAAATGAAATCCCTTCCCCACACACTGAAATACCTTCCCCAGACACTGAAACACCTTCCCCACACACTGATACCCCTTCCCCACACACTGAAACCCTCCCCCACACACTGAAACAGCTTTCCCACACACTGAAACACCATCCCCACACACTGAAACCCCTTCCGCACACACTGAAACAACTTCCCCACACACTGAAACCCTTCCCCACAAACTGAAACCCCTTCCGCACACACAGAAACCCTTCCCCACACACTGAAACCCTTCCCCACACACTGAAACACCTTCCCCACACACTGAAACCCTTCCCCACAAACTGAAACCCCTTCCGCACACAGAAACCCTTCCCCACACACTGAAACCCTTCCCCACACACTGAAACCCTTCCCCACACACCGAAACCCCTTCCCCACACACCGAAACCCCTTCCCCACAACTGAAACCCTTCCCCACACACTGAAACCCTTCGCCACACACTGAAACCCATTCCCCACATCCTGAAACCCCTTCCCCACACACTGAAACACCTTCCCCACACACTGAAACCCCTTCCGCACACAGTTAAACAATTCCCCACACACTGAAACCCCTTCCCCACACACTGATACCCCTTCCCTACACACTGCATTCCCTTCCGCACACAATAAAACCCCTTCCCCACACAATGAAACACCTTCCCCACAAACTGAATCCCCTTCCCCACACACTGAAACCCCTTCCGCACACAGTGAAACACCTTCCCCACACACTGAAACCCCTTCCCCACACACTGAAACACCTTCCGCACACACTGAAACACCTTCCACACACACTGAAACACCTTCCCAACACACTGAAACACCTTCCCCTCACACTGAAACCCCTTCCTCACACACTGAAACCCCTTCCGCACACACTGAAACACCTTCACCACACACTGAAACACATCCCCACACAGAGAAACCCCTTCCCCACAGACTGAAACCCCTTCCGAACACACTGAAACACCTTCCCCACACAGTGAAACCCTTCCCCACAAACTGAAACCCCTTCCGCACACACTGAAACCCTCCACACACACTGAATCCCCTTCCCCACACACGGAAACCCCGTCCCCACAAACTGTAACCCTTCCGCACTCAATAGAACCCCTTCCCCACACAATGAAACACCTTCCCCACAAACTGAATCCCCTTCCCCACACACTGAAACCCCTTCCGCACACAATGAATCACCTTCCCCACACACTGAAACCCCTTCCCCACACACTGAAACACCTTCTGCACACACTGATACCCCTTCCCCACACAGTGAAACACCTTCCCCACACACTGAAACCGCTTCCTCTCACACTGAAACACCTTTCGCACACACTGAAACACCTTCCCCACACACTGAAACCACATCCCCACACACTGAAACCCCTTCCGCACACAGTGAAACCCTTCCCCACACACTGAAAACCATTCCCCACACACTGAAACACTTCCCCACACACTGAAACCCCTTCCCCACACACTGAAGCACATCCCCACACACTGAAACCCCTTCCCCACACACTGAAACACATCCCCACAAACTGAAACACCTTCCCCACACACTGAAACCCCTTCGGCATACCGTGAAACCCTTCCCCACATACTGAAACCCCTTCCCCACATACTGAAACACATCCCCACAAACTGAAACACCTTCCCCACACACTGAAACCCCTTCGGCATACCGTGAAACCCTTCCCCACAGACTGAAACCCCTTCCGCACACACTGAAACACCTTCCCCACACACTGAAACCCCTTCCGCACACAATGACACACCTTCCCCACACTCTGAAAACCCTTCCCCACACACTGAACCCCCTTCCGCACACACTGAAACACCTTCCCCACACACTGAAACACCTTCCCCACACACTGATACCCCTTCCCCACACACTGAAACACCTTCCCAACACACTGAAACACCTTCCCCACACACTGAAACCGCTTCCCCACACACTGAAACCCCTTCCCCACATACTGAAACCCCTTCCCCACACACTGAAACCCCTTCCGCACACAGTTAAACAATTCCCCACACACTGAAACCCCTTCCCCACACACTGAAACCCCTTCCCTACACACTGCATCCCTTCCGCATACAATAAAACCCCTTCCCCGCACAATGAAACACCTTCCCCTCAAACCGAATCCCCTTCCCCACACACAGAATCCCTATCCCCACACACTGAAACCACTTCCCCACACACTGAAACCCTTCCCCACACACTGAAACCACTTCGCCACACACTGAAACACCTTCCCCACACACTGAAACACCTTCCCGACACACAGAAACAGCTTCCCCACACACTGAAACAGCTTCCCCACTCACTGAAACCCCTTCCCCACACACTGAAACACCTTCCCCACACATTGAAACCCCTTCCCCACACACACAATCCCCATCCCCACACACTGAAACCACTTCCCCACACACTGAAACCCTTCCCCACACACTGAAACAGCTTCCCCACACACTGAAAAAACCCCTTCCCCACACACTGAAACACCTTCGCCACACATTGAAACCCCTTCCCCACACTCTGAAACCGCTTCCCCAGAAACTGAAACACGTTCCCCACACACAGAAACCCCTTCCCCATGCACTGAAATCCCTTCCCCACACACTGAAACCCCTTCGGCACACGATAAAACCCATCCATACAAACTGAAACCCCTTCCCCACACACTGAAACCCCTTCCCCACACACTTAAACACTTCCCCACACCCTGAAATACCTTCCCCACACACCAAAACCCCTTGCGCAGTCACTGCAACCCATCCCCACACAGTGAAAACCATCCCCACACAATGATAACCATCCCCACACACTGGAACACCTTCCCCACACACTGAAACCCTTCCCCACACACTGAAACACATCCCCACACACTGAAACACATCCCCACACACTGAAACACCTTCCCCACACACTGAAACCCCCTTCCCCACACACTAAAACACCTTCCCCACTCACTGAAACACCTTCCCCACACACTGAAATGCCATCCCCACACACTGAAACACCTTTCCCACACTCTGAAACCCCTTCCCCACACACTGGAATCCTACCCCACACACTGAAACACCTTCCCCTGACACTGAAAATCCTTCCCCATACACTGAAACCCTTTCCGCACACACTGAAACACATTCCCCACACACTGAAACCCTTCCCCAAACACTGAAACCCCTTCCCCACGCACTGGAACCCTTCCCCACACACTGAAACCCCTTCCCCACACACTGAAACACATTCCCCAAACACTGAAACACCTTCCCCACACACTGAAAAGCCTTCCCCACAAACATAACCACCTTCGCCACTCACTGAAACACCTTCCCCGCACACTGAATCCCTTCCCCACACACTGAAACACCTTCTCCACACACTGAAACACCTTCCCCACACACTGAAACCCCTTCCCCACACACTGAAACACCTTCCCCGCACACTGAAACATCTTCCACACACAATGAAACCCATCCCCACAAACTGAAACCCATCCCCACACACTGAAACCCCTTCCCCACACACTGAAACCCCTTCCCCACACACTGAAACCCCCTCCGCAAACACTGAAACCAATCCACACACACTGAAACCCATCCCCACACACTGAAACCCTTCCCCACACACCGAAACCCCTTCCCCACAACTGAAACCCTTCCCCACACACTGAAACCCTTCGCCACACACTGAAACCCATTCCCCACATCCTGAAACCCCTTCCCCACACACTGAAACACCTTCCCCACACACTGAAACCCCTTCCGCACACAGTTAAACAATTCCCCACACACTGAAACCCCTTCCCCACACACTGATACCCATTCCCTACACACTGCATTCCCTTCCGCACACAATAAAACCCCTTCCCCACACAATGAAACACCTTCCCCACAAACTGAATCCCCTTCCCCACACACTGAAACCCCTTCCGCACACAGTGAAACACCTTCCCCACACACTGAAACCCCTTCCCCACACACTGAAACACCTTCCGCACACACTGAAACACCTTCCACACACACTGAAACACCTTCCCAACACACTGAAACACCTTCCCCTCACACTGAAACCCCTTCCTCACACACTGAAACCCCTTCCGCACACACTGAAACACCTTCACCACACACTGAAACACATCCCCACACAGAGAAACCCCTTCCCCACAGACTGAAACCCCTTCCGAACACACTGAAACACCTTCCCCACACAGTGAAACCCTTCCCCACAAACTGAAACCCCTTCCGCACACACTGAAACCCTTCCACACACACTGAATCCCCTTCCCCACACACGGAAACCCCGTCCCCA
Organism: Heterodontus francisci; assembly: GCF_036365525.1. Lineage (NCBI taxonomy): Eukaryota > Metazoa > Chordata > Chondrichthyes > Heterodontiformes > Heterodontidae > Heterodontus > Heterodontus francisci. Next base: position 109,632 of record NW_027140409.1, on the reverse strand, counting down.
CAAACTGTAACCCTTCCGCACTCAATAGAACCCCTTCCCCACACAATGAAACACCTTCCCCACAAACTGAATCCCCTTCCCCACACACTGAAACCCCTTCCGCACACAATGAATCACCTTCCCCACACACTGAAACCCCTTCCCCACACACTGAAACACCTTCTGCACACACTGATACCCCTTCCCCACACAGTGAAACACCTTCCCCACACACTGAAACCGCTTCCTCTCACACTGAAACACCTTTCGCACACACTGAAACACCTTCCCCACACACTGAAACCACATCCCCACACACTGAAACCCCTTCCGCACACAGTGAAACCCTTCCCCACACACTGAAAACCATTCCCCACACACTGAAACACTTCCCCACACACTGAAACCCCTTCCCCACACACTGAAGCACATCCCCACACACTGAAACCCCTTCCCCACACACTGAAACACATCCCCACAAACTGAAACACCTTCCCCACACACTGAAACCCCTTCGGCATACCGTGAAACCCTTCCCCACATACTGAAACCCCTTCCCCACATAATGAAACACATCCCCACACAGATAAACCCCTTCCCCACAGACTGAAACCCCTTCCGCACACACTGAAACACCTTCCCCACACACTGAAACCCCTTCCGCACACAATGAAACACCTTCCCCACACTCTGAAAACCCTTCCCCACACACTGAACCCCCTTCCGCACACACTGAAACACCTTCCCCACACACTGAAACACCTTCCCCACACACTGATACCCCTTCCCCACACACTGAAACACCTTCCCAACACACTGAAACACCTTCCCCACACACTGAAACCGCTTCCCCACACACTGAAACCCCTTCCCCACATACTGAAACCCCTTCCCCACACACTGAAACCCCTTCCGCACACAGTTAAACAATTCCCCACACACTGAAACCCCTTCCCCACACACTGAAACCCCTTCCCTACACACTGCATCCCTTCCGCATACAATAAAACCCCTTCCCCGCACAATGAAACACCTTCCCCTCAAACCGAATCCCCTTCCCCACACACAGAATCCCTATCCCCACACACTGAAACCACTTCCCCACACACTGAAACCCTTCCCCACACACTGAAACCACTTCGCCACACACTGAAACACCTTCCCCACACACTGAAACACCTTCCCGACACACAGAAACAGCTTCCCCACACACTGAAACAGCTTCCCCACTCACTGAAACCCCTTCCCCACACACTGAAACACCTTCCCCACACATTGAAACCCCTTCCCCACACACAGAATCCCCATCCCCACACACTGAAACCACTTCCCCACACACTGAAACCCTTCCCCACACACTGAAACAGCTTCCCCACACACTGAAAAAACCCCTTCCCCACACACTGAAACACCTTCGCCACACATTGAAACCCCTTCCCCACACTCTGAAACCGCTTCCCCAGAAACTGAAACACCTTCCCCACACACAGAAACCCCTTCCCCATGCACTGAAATCCCTTCCCCACACACTGAAACCCCTTCGGCACACGATAAAACCCATCCATACAAACTGAAACCCCTTCCCCACACACTGAAACCCCTTCCCCACACACTTAAACACTTCCCCACACCCTGAAATACCTTCCCCACACACCAAAACCCCTTGCGCAGTCACTGCAACCCATCCCCACACAGTGAAAACCATCCCCACACAATGATAACCATCCCCACACACTGGAACACCTTCCCCACACACTGAAACCCTTCCCCACACACTGAAACACATCCCCACACACTGAAACACATCCCCACACACTGAAACACCTTCCCCACACACTGAAACCCCTTCCCCACACACTAAAACACCTTCCCCACTCACTGAAACACCTTCCCCACACACTGAAATGCCATCCCCACACACTGAAACACCTTTCCCACACTCTGAAACCCCTTCCCCACACACTGGAATCCTACCCCACACACTGAAACACCTTCCCCTGACACTGAAAATCCTTCCCCATACACTGAAACCCTTTCCGCACACACTGAAACACATTCCCCACACACTGAAACCCTTCCCCAAACACTGAAACCCCTTCCCCACGCACTGGAACCCTTCCCCACACACTGAAACCCCTTCCCCACACACTGAAACACATTCCCCAAACACTGAAACACCTTCACCACACACTGAAAAGCCTTCCCCACAAACATAACCACCTTCGCCACTCACTGAAACACCTTCCCCGCACACTGAATCCCTTCCCCACACACTGAAACACCTTCTCCACACACTGAAACACCTTCCCCACACACTGAAACCCCTTCCCCACACACTGAAACACCTTCCCCGCACACTGAAACATCTTCCACACACAATGAAACCCATCCCCACAAACTGAAACCCATCCCCACACACTGAAACCCCTTCCCCACACACTGAAACCCCTTCCCCACACACTGAAACACCTTCCCCACACACTGAAACACCTTCCCCACACACTGAAACCCCCTCCGCAAACACTGAAACCAATCCACACACACTGAAACCCATCCCCACACACTGAAACCCATCCCCACACACTGAAACACCTTCCCCACACACTGAAAACCTTCCCCACACACTGAAACACATCCCCACACACTGAAACACATCCCCACACACTGAAATTCATCCCCATACACTGAAATTCATCCCCACACTCTGAAACAACTTCCCCACACACTGAAACCCTTCCCCACACAATGAAACACATCCCCACACATTAAACCCTTCCAAACACACTGAAACACATTCCCCACACACTGAAACCCCTTCCCCACACACTGAAACCCCTTCCCCACACACTGAAACGCCTTCTGCAGTCACTGAAACCCCTTCCGCACACACTGAATCACCTTCCCCACAGACTGAAAGCCCTTCCCCACACACTGAAACCACATCCGCACATACTGAAACACCTTCCCCACACACTGAAACACATCCCCGCACACTGAAACCACTTCCCCACACACTGAACCACATCCCCACACACCGAGGCCCCTTCCCCACACACTGAAACACCTTCCTCACGCACTGAAACACCATCCCCACACACTGAAACCCCTTCTGCACATAGTGAAACCCTTCCCCACACACTGAAACCCCTTCCCCACACACTGAAACACATCCCCACACACTGAAACCCCTTCCCCACACACTGAAACTCCTTCCGCAGACACTGAAACACCTTCCCCACACACTGAAACCCCTTCCCCACACACTGAAACCCCTTCCGCACACACTGAAACCCCTTCAGCACACACTGAAACACGTTCCCCACACACTGAAACCCCTTCCCCACACACTGAAACCCCTTCCGCACACACTGAAACACCTTCCACACACACTGAAACCCCTTCCCCACACACTGAAACCCCTTCCGCACACAGTGAAACCCTTCCCCACACACTGAAACCCCTTCCCCACACACAGAATCCATTTCCGCACACACTGAAACACATCCCCACACACTGAAACACCTTCCCCACACACTGAAACCCCTTCCTGACACACTGAAAAACCTTCCCCACACACTGAAACCCTTCCCCACACTCTGAAACCCCTTCCACACTCACTGAAACCCCTTCCCCACACACTGAAACCATTACCCACACTCTGAAACCCCTTCCCCACACACTGAAATACCTTCCGCACACACTGAAACCCATCCCCACGCACTGAAAACCATCCCCACACACTGAAACCCCTTCCCCACACACTGAAACCCCTTCCCCACACACTGAAACACCTTTCCCATACACTGAAACACCATCCCCACACTTTGAAACCCCTTCCGCACTCACTGAAACACATTCCCTACACACTGAAACCCTTCCCCACAAACTGAAACACCTTCCGCACACACTGAAACCCTTCCCCACACACTGAATCCCCTTCCCCACACACGGAAACCCCGTCCCCACACACTGTAACCCTTCCCCACACACTGAAACCAGTTCCCCAAACACTGAAATCCCTTCCCCACACACTGAAACCCCTTCCGCACACACTGAAACACCTTCCACACACACTGAAACCCCTTCCCCACACACTGAAACCCCTTCCGCACACAGTGAAACCCTTCCCCTCACACTGAAACCCCTTCCCCACACACAGAAACCACTTCCGCACACACTGAAACACATCCCCACACACTGAAACACCTTCCCCTCACACTGAAACCCCTTCCTGACACACTGAAAAACCTTCCCCACACACTGAAACCCTTCCCCACACTCTGAAACCCCTTCCACACTCACTGAAACCCCTTCCCCACACACTGAAATACCTTCCGCACACACTGAAACCCATCCCCACGCACTGAAAACCATCCCCACACACTGAAACCCCTTCCCCACACACTGAAACCCCTTCCGCACTCACTGAAACACAATCCCTACACACTGAAACCCTTCCCCACAAACTGAAACACCTTCCGCACACACTGAAACCCTTCCCCACGCACTGAATCCCCTTCCCCACACACGGAAACCCCGTCCCCACACACTGTAACCCTTCCCCACACACTGAAACCAGTTGCCCAAACAATGAAACCCCTTCCCCACACAATGAAACCCCTTTCCCACACACTGAATCCCTTCCCCACACACCGAAACCCCTTCCGCACAACTGAAACCCCTCCCCACACACTGAAACCCTTCCCCACACACTGAAACCCCTTCCCCACATACTGAAACCCCTTCCCCACACACTGAAACCCCTTCCGCACACAGTTAAACAATTCCCCACACACTGAAACCCCTTCCCCACACACTGAAACCCCTTCCCTACACACTGCATCCCTTCCGCACACAATAAAACCCCTTCTCCGCACAATGAAACACCTTCCCCTCAAACTGAATCCCCTTCCCCACACACTGAAACCCCTTCCGCACACAATGAAACACCTTCCCCACAAACTGAAACCCCTTCCCCACACACTGAAACACCTTCTGCACACACTGATACCCCTTCCCCACACACTGAAACACCTTCCCAACACACTGAAACACCTTCCCCACACACTGAAACCGCTTCCTCACACACTGAAACCACTTCCGCACACACTGAAACCCCTTCCCCACACAGTGAAACGCATCCCAACACACTGAAACCCCTTCCCCACACACTGAAACACATCCCCACACACTGAAACTCCTTCCGCAGACACTGAAACACCTTCCCCACACACTGAAACCCCTTCCCCACACACTGAAACCCCTTCCGCACACACTGAAACCCCTTCAGCACACACTGAAACACGTTCCCCACACACTGAAACCCCTTCCCCACACACTGAAACCCCTTCCGCACACACTGAAACACCTTCCACACACACTGAAACCCCTTCCCCACACACTGAAACCCCTTCCGCACACATTGAAACCCTTCCCCACACACTGAAACCCCTTCCCAACACACAGAATCCATTTCCGCACACACTGAAACACATCCCCACACACTGAAACACCTTCCCCACACACTGAAACCCCTTCCTGACACACTGAAAAACCTTCCCCACACACTGAAACCCTTCCCCACACTCTGAAACCCCTTCCACACTCACTAAAGCCCTTCCCCACACACTGAAACCATTACCCACACTCTGAAACCCCTTCCCCACACACTGAAATAGCTTCCGCACACACTGAAACCCATCCCCACGCACTGAAAACCATCCCCACACACTGAAACCCCTTCCCCACACACTGAAACCCCTTCCCCACACACTGAAACACCTTTCCCATACACTGAAACACCATCCCCACACATTGAAACCCTTTCCGCACTCACTGAAACACATTCCCTACACACTGAAACCCTTCCCCACAAACTGAAACACCTTCAGCACACACTGAAACCCTTCCCCACACACTGAATCCCCTTCCCCACACACGGAAACCCCGTCCCCACACACTGTAACCCTTCCCCACACACTGAAACCAGTTCCCCAAACACTGAAACCCCTTCCCCACACACTGAAACCCCTTCCGCACACACTGAAACACCTTCCACACACACTGAAACCCCTCCCCCACACACTGAAACCCCTTCCGCACACAGTGAAACCCTTCCCCACACACTAAAACCCCTTCCCCACACACAGAAACCACTTCCGCACACACTGAAACACATCCCCACACACTGAAACACCTTCCCCACACACTGAAACCCCTTCCTGGCACACTGAAAAACCTTCCCCACACACTGAAACCCTTCCCCACACTCTGATACCCCTTCCACACTCACTGAAACCCCTTCCCCACACACTGAAATACCTTCTGCACACACTGAAACCCATCCCCACGCACTGAAAACCATCCCCACACACTGAAACCCCTTCCCCACACACTGAAACCCCTTCCGCACTCACTGAAACACATTCCCTACACACTGAAACTCTTCCCCACAAACTGAAACACCTTCCGCACACACTGAAACCCTACCCCACGCACTGAATCCCCTTCCCCACACACGGAAAACCCGTCCCCACACACTGTAACCCTTCCCCACACACTGAAACCAGTTGCCCAAACAATGAAACCCCTTCCCCACACAATGAAACCCCTTTCCCACACACTGAATCCCTTCCCCACACACCGAAACCCCTTCCCCACAACTGAAACCCCTCCCCACACACTGAAACCCTTCCCCACACACTGAAACCCCTTCCCCACAGACTGAAACCCCTTCCCCACACACTGAAACCCCTTCCGCACACAGTTAAACAATTCCCCACACACTGAAACCCCTTCCCCACACACTGAAACCCCTTCCCTACACACTGCATCCCTTCCGCACACAATAAAACCCCTTCTCCGCACAATGAAACACCTTCCCCTCAAACTGAATCCCCTTCCCCACACACTGAAACCCCTTCCGCACACAATGAAACACCTTCCCCACAAACTGAAACCCCTTCCCCACACACTGAAACACCTTCTGCACACACTGATACCCCTTCCCCACACACTGAAACACCTTCCCAACACACTGAAACACCTTCCCCACACACTGAAACCGCTTCCTCACACACTGAAACCACTTCCGCACACACTGAAACACGTTCCCCAGACACTGAAACCACATCCCCATACACTGAAACCCCTTCCGCACACAGTGAAATCCTTGCCCACACACTGAAAACCCTTCCCCACACACTGAAACACTTCCCCACACACTGAAACCCCTTCCCCACACACTGAAACGCATCCCCACACACTGAAACCCCTTCCGCACACACTGAAACACATCCCCACACACTGAAACACCTTCCCCACACAGTGAAACCCCTTCGGCATAACGTGAAACCCTTCCCCACAGACTGAAACCCCTTCCCCACACACTGAAACACATCCCCACACAGAGAAACCCCTTCCCCACAGACTGAAACAACTTCCACGCACACTGAAACACCTTCCCCACACAGTGAAACCCTTCCCCACACACTGAAACCCATTCCCCACACACTGAAACACCTTCCCCACACACTGAAACCCCATCCCCACACACTGAAACACCTTCCCCACACACTGAAACACCTTCCCCACACACTGAAACGCATCCCCACACACTGAAACCCCTTCCCCACACACTGAAACACATCCCCACACACTGAAACACCTTCCCCACACACTGAAACCCCTTCGGCATAACGTGAAACCCTTCCCCACATACTGAAACCCCTTCCCCACACACTGAAACACATCCCCACACAGAGAAACCCCTTCCCCACACACTGAAACACCTTCCGCAGACACTGAAACCCCTTCCCCACACACTGAAACACCTTTCCCACACACTGAAACCCCTTCCCCACACTCTGAAAACCCTTCCCCACACACTGAAACCCCTTCCGCAAACACTGAAACACCTTCCCCACACATTGAAACACCTTCCCCACACACTGAAACCCCTTCCGCACACAGTGAAACCCCTTCCGCACACTTTGAAACCCTTCCCCACACACTGAAAACCATTCCCCACACACTGAAACACATCCCCATACACTGAAACCCCTTCCCCACACACTGAAACACATCCCCACACACTGAAACACATCCCCACAAACTGAAACACCTTCCCCACACACTGAAACTCCTTCGGCATACAGTGAAACCCTTCCCCACATACTGAAACCCCTTCCCCACACAATGAAACACATCCCCACACAGAGAAACCCCTTCCCCACAGACTGAAACCCCTTCCGCACACACTGAAACACCTTCCCCACACAGTGAAACCCTTCCCCACACACTGAAACCCCATCCGCACACACTGAAACCCCTTCCGCACACACTGAAAGCCCTTCCCCACACAATGAAACCCCTTCCCCACGCTCTGAAAACCCTTCCCCACACACTGAAACCCCTTCCCCACATACTGTAATCCCTTCCCAACACACTGAAACACATCCCCACACAGAGAAACCCCTTCCCCACACACTGAAACCCATTCCCCACACAATGAAACACCTTCCCCACACACTGAAACCCTTCCCCACACACTGAAACCCATTCCCCACACAATGAAACACCTTCCCCACACACTGGAACCCCATCCCCACACACTGAAACAGATCGCCACACACTGAAACACCTTCCGCAAACACTGAAACCCCTTCCGCACACATTGAAACACCTTTCCCACACACTGAAACCCCTTCCCCACACTCTGAAAACCCTTCCCCACACACTGAAACCCCTTCCGCACACACTGAAACACCTTCCCCACACACTGAAGCACCTTCCCCACACATTGAAACACATTCCCCACACACTGAAACCCCTTCCGCACACAGTGAAACCCCTTCCGCACACTTTGAAACCCCTTGCTCACACACTGAATCCCCTTCCCCACAGACTGCAAAACATCCCCACACACTGAAACACTTTCCCCACACACTGAAATACCTTCCCCACACGCTGAAACCCCTTCCCCACACACTGCAACCCCTTCCCCACACACTGAAACACATCCCCACATACAGAAACACCTTCCCCACACACTGAAACCCCTTCTGCACACACTGAAACCCATCCCCACACACTGAAACCCATCCCTACACACTGAAAACCATCCCCACACACTGAAACACCTTCCCCACACAGTGAAACCGTTCCCCACACACAGAAGCACATCACCACACACAGAAACACCGTCCCCACGCACTGAAACCCCTTCCCCACACACTGAAACACCTTCCCCACACACTGAAACACATCCCCACACACAGAAACACCTTCCCCACACACTGAAACCCCTTCTGCACACACTGAAACCCATCCCCACACACTGAAACCCATCCCTACACACTGAAAACCATCCCCACACACTGAAACACCTTCACCACACAGTGAAACCGCTCCCCACAGTCAGAAGCACATCACCACACACTGAAACACCGTCCCCACACACTGAAACCCCTTCCCCACACACTGAAACACCTTCCCCACACACTGAAACACCTTCCCCATAAAATGAAATCCCTTCCCCACACACTGAAATACCTTCCCCAGAGACTGAAACACCTTCCCCACACACTGATACCCCTTCCCCACACACTGAAACCCTTCCCCACACACTGAAACAGCTTTCCCACACACTGAAACACCATCCCCACACACTGAAACCCCTTCCGCACACACTGAAACACCTTCCCCACACACTGAAACCCTTCCCCACAAACTGAAACCCCTTCCGCACACACAGAAACCCTTCCCCACACACTGAAACCCTTCCCCACACACTGAAACACCTTCCCCACACACTGAAACCCTTCCCCACAAACTGAAACCCCTTCCGCACACAGAAACCCTTCCCCACACACTGAAACCCTTCCCCACACACTGAAACCCTTCCCCACACACCGCAACCCCTTTCCCACAACTGAAACTCTTCCCCACACACTGAAACCCTTCGGCACACACTGAAACCCCATCCCCACATCCTGAAACCCCTTCCCCACACACTGAAACACCTTCCCCACACACTGAAACCCCTTCCGCTCACAGTTAAACAATTCCCCACACACTGAAACCCCTTCCCCACACACTGATACCCCTTCCCTACACACTGCATCCCCTTCCGCACACAATAAAACCCCTTCCCCACACAATGAAACACCTTCCCCACAAACTGAATCCCCTTCCCCACACACTGAAACCCCTTCCGCACACCGTGAAACACCTTCCCCACACACTGAAACCCCTTCCCCACACACTGAAACACCTTCCGCACACACTGAAACACCTTCCACACACACTGAAACACCTTCCCAACACACTGTAACACCTTCCCCTCACACTGAAACCCCTTCTTCACACACTGAAACCCCTTCCGCACACACTGAAACACCTTCAGCACACACTGAAACACATCCCCACACAGAGAAACCCCTTCACCACAGACTGAAACCCCATCCGTACACACTGAAACACCTTCCCCACACAGTGAAACCCTTCCCCACAAACTGAAACCCCTTCCGCACACACTGAAACCCTTCCCCACACACTGAATCCCCTTCCCCACACACGGAAACCCCGTCCCCACAAACTGTAACCCTTCCGCACTCAATAAAACCCCTTCCCCACACAATGAAACACCTTCCCCACAAACTGAATCCCCTTCCCCACACACTGAAACCCCTTCCGCACACAATGAATCACCTTCCCCACACACTGAAACCCCTTCCCCACACACTGAAACACCTTCTGCACACACTGATACCCCTTCCCCACACAGTGAAACACCTTCCCCACACACTGAAACCGCTTCCTCACACACTGAAACACCTTCCGCACACACTGAAACATCTTCCCCACACACTGAAACCACATCCCCACACACTGAAACCCCTTCCGCACACAGTGCAACCCTTCCCCACACACTGAAAACCATTCCCCACACACTGAAACACATCCCCACACACTGAAACCCCTTCCCCACACACTGAAACACATCCCCACAAACTGAAACACCTTCCCCACACACTGAAACCCCTTCGGCATACCGTGAAACCCTTCCCCACATACTGAAACCCCTTCCCCACACAATGAAACACATCCCCACACAGACAAACCCCTTCCCCACAGACTGAAACCCCTTCCGCACACACTGAAACACCTTCCCCACACACTGAAACCCCTTCCGCACACAATGAAACCCCTTCCCCACACTCTGAAAACCCTTCCCCACACACTGTAACCCCTTCCGCACACACTGACACACCTTCCCCACACACTGAAACACCTTCCCCACACACTGATACCCCTTCCCCACACACTGAAACACCTTCCCAACACACTGAAACACCTTCCCCACACACTGAAACCGCTTCCTCACACACTGAAACCCCTTCCGCACACACTGAAACACCTTCCCCACACACTGAAACCACATCCCCACACACTGAAACCCCTTCCGCACACAGTGAAACCCTTCCCCACACACTGAAAACCATTCCCCACACACTGAAACACATCCCCACACACTGAAACCCCTTCCCCACACACTGAAACACATCCCCACACACTGAAACACATCCCCACAAACTGAAACACCTTCCCCACACACTGAAACTCCTTCGGCATACCGTGAAACCCTTCCCCACATACTGAAACCCCTTCCCCACACAATGAAACACATCCCCACACAGAGAAACCCCTTCCCCACAGACTGAAACCCCTTCCGCACACACTGAAACACCATCCTCACACAGTGAAACCCTTCCCCACACACTGAAACCCCATCCGCACACACTGAAACCCCTTCCGCACACACTGAAAGCCCTTCCCCACACAATGAAACCCCTTCCCCACACTCTGAAAACCCTTCCCCACACACTGAAACCCCTTCCGCACACACTGAAACACCTTCCCCACACACTGAAACACCTTCCCCACACACTGAAACCCCTTCCCCACACACTGAAACCCCTTCCACACACAGTGAAAACCCATCCCCACACACTGAAACACCTTCCCCAGACACTGAATCCCCTTCCCCACACACTGAAACCCTTACCCACACTCTGAAACCCCTTCCCCACACACTGAAGCACCTTCCCCACACACTGAAACCTCTTCCGCACACACTGAAACCCATCCCCACACACTGAAACCCATCCACACACACTGAAAACCCTTCCCCACACACTGAAACCCCTTCCCCACACACTGAAACACCTTCCCCACAAACTGAATCCTCTTCCCCACACACTGAAACCCCTTCCGCACACAGTGAAACACCTTCCCCACACACTGAAACCCCTTCCCCACACACTGAAGCACCTTCCGCACAAACTGAAACCCCTTCCACACACACTGAAACAGCTTCCCAACACATTGAAACACCTTCCCCTCACAATGAAACCCCTTCCTCACACACTGAAACCCCTTCCGCACACACTGAAACACCTTCGCCATTCACTGAAACCACATCCCCACACACAGAAACACCTTCCCCACACACTGAAACCCTTCCCCACGCACTGAAACACATTCACACACACTGAAACACATCCCCACACACTGAAACACCTTCCCCACACACTGAAACCCCATTCCCCACACACTAAAACACCTTCCCCACACACTGAGAAACCTTCCCCACACACTGAAACACCTTCCCCACACACTGAAACACCTTCCGCACACATTGAAACCAATCCCCGCACACTGAAACCCATCCCCACACACTGAAACCCATCCCCACAAACTGAAACACCTTTCCCACACACTGAAACATTTCCCCACACACTGAAACACATCCCCACACACCGAAACACATCCCCGCACTCTGAAACCCTTCCCCATACAATGAAACCCATCCCCACACACTGAAACACCTTCCCCACACACTGAAACCCTGCCCCACACAATGAAACACATCCCCACAAACTGAAACCCCTTCCCCACACACGAAAACACCTTCGCCACACTCTGAAAACCATTCACCACACACTGAAACACATTCCCCACACATTAAACCCTTCCAAACACACTGAAACACAGTCCCCACACACTGAAACCCCTTCCCCACACACTGAAACCCCTTCCCCACACACTGAAACGCCTTCTGCACCCACGGAAACCCCTTCCGCACACACTGAAACACCTTCCTCACACACTGAAAGCCCTTCCGGACACACTGAAACCACTTCCGCACATACTGAAACACCTTCCCCACACAATGAAACCCCTTCCCCACACACTGAAACCCCTTCCGCACACAGTGAAACCCTTCCCCCCACACTGAAAAACATTCCCCACACACTGAAACACATCCCCACACACTGAAACCCCTTCCCCACATACTGAACCACATCCCCACACACCGAAACCCCTTCCCCACACACTGAAACAACTTCCCCACGCACTGAAACACCATCCCCACACACTGAATCCCCTACTGCACATAGTGAAACCCTTCCCCACACACTGAAACCCCTTCCCCACACACTGAAACACATCCCCACACACTGAAACCCCTTCCCCACACACTGAAACCCCTTCCGCAGACACTGAAACAACTTCCCCACACACTGAAACCCCTTCCCCACACACTGAAACCCCTTCCGCACACTCTGAAACCCCTTCAGCACACACTGAAACAGATTCCCCACACACTGAAACCCCTTGCCCACTCACTGAAACCCCTTCCGCACACACTGAATCACCTTCCCCACACACTGAAACCCATTCCCCACACACTGAAACCACTTCCTCACACAGTGAAACCCTTCCCCACACTCTGAAACCCCTACCGCACACACAGAAACCACATCCCCACACACTGAAACACCTTCCCCACACACTGAAACCCCTTCCCCACACACTAAAACACCTTCCCCACACACTGAGAAACCTTCCCCACACACTGAAACACCTTCCCCACACACTGAAACCGCTTCCGCACACATTGAAACCAATCCCCGCACACTGAAACCCATCCCCACACACTGAAACACATCCCCACAAACTGAAACACCTTTCCCACACACTGAAACCTTTCCCCACACACTGAAACACATCCCCACACACTGAAACACATCCCCGCACACTGAAACCCTTCCCCATACAATGAAACACATCCCCACACACTGAAACACCTTCCCCACACACTGAAACCCTGCCCCACACAATGAAACACATCCCCACACACTGAAACACATCCCTACACACTGAAACACCTACCCCACAAACTGAAACCCCTTCCCCACACACGAAAACACCTTCGCCACACTCAGAAAACCATTCACAACACACTGAAACACATTCCCCACACATTAAACCCTTCCAAACACACTGAAACACATTCCCCACACACTGAAACCCCTTCCCCACACACTGAAACCCCTTCCCCACACACTGAAACGCCTTCCGCACCCACTGAAACCCCTTCCGCACACACTGAAACACCTTCCTCACACACTGAAAGCCCTTCCGCACACACTGAAACCCCTTCCCCACACTATGAAAACCTTCCCCACACACTGAAACACCTTCCCCACACACTGAAACCCTTCCCCACAAACTGAAACCCCTTCCGCACACAGAAACCCTTCCCCACACACTGAAACCCTTCCCCACACACTGAAACCCTTCCCCACACACCGCAACCCCTTCCCCACAACTGAAACTCTTCCCCACACACTGAAACCCTTCGGCACACACTGAAACCCCATCCCCACATCCTGAAACCCCTTCCCCACACACTGAAACACCTTCCCCACACACTGAAACCCCTTCCGCACATAGTTAAACTATTCCCCACACACTGAAACCCCTTCCCCACACACTGATACCCCTTCCCTACACACTGCATCCCCTTCCGCACACAATAAAACCCCTTCCCCACACAATGAAACACCTTCCCCACAAACTGAATCCCCTTCCCCACACACTGAAACCCCTTCCGCACACCGTGAAACACCTTCCCCACACACTGAAACCCCTTCCCCACACATTGAAACACCTTCCGCACACACTGAAACACCTTCCACACACACTGAAACACCTTCCCAACACACTGTAACACCTTCCCCTCACACTGAAACCCCTTCCTCACACACTGAAACCCCTTCCGCACACACTGAAACACCTTCAGCACACACTGAAACACATCCCCACACAGAGAAACCCCTTCACCACAGACTGAAACCCCATCCGTACACACTGAAACACCTTCCCCACACAGTGAAACCCTTCCCCACAAACTGAAACCCCTTCCGCACACACTGAAACCCTTCCCCACACACTGACACACCTTCCCCACACACTGAAACACCTTCCCCACACACTGATACCCCTTCCCCACACACTGAAACACCTTCCCAACACACTGAAACACCTTCCCCGCACACTGAAACCGCTTCCTCACACACTGAAACCCCTTCCGCACACACTGAAACACCTTCCCCACACACTGAAACCACATCCCCACACACTGAAACCCCTTCCGCACACAGTGAAACCCTTCCCCACACACTGAAAACCATTCCCCACACACTGAAACACATCCCCACACACTGAAACCCCTTCCCCACACACTGAAACACATCCCCACACACTGAAACACATCCCCACAAACTGAAACACCTTCCCCACACACTGAAACTCCTTCGGCATACCGTGAAACCCTTCCCCACATACTGAAACCCCTTCCCCACACAATGAAACACATCCCCACACAGAGAAACCCCTTCCCCACAGACTGAAACCCCTTCCGCACACACTGAAACACCATCCTCACACAGTGAAACCCTTCCCCACACACTGAAACCCCATCCGCACACACTGAAACCCCTTCCGCACACACTGAATGCCCTTCCCCACACAATGAAACCACTTCCCCACACTCTGAAAACCCTTCCCCACACACTGAAACCCCTTCCGCACACACTGAAACACCTTCCCCACACACTGAAACACCTTCCCCACACACTGAAACCCCTTCCCCACACACTGAAACCCCTTCCACAAACAGTGAAAACCCATCCCCACACACTGAAACACCTTCCACACACACTGAAACCCCTTCCCCACACACTGCAAAACATTCCCACACACTGAAAGACCTTCCCCACACACTGAAACACCTTCCCCAGACACTGAATCCCCTTCCCCACACACTGAAACCCTTACCCACACTCTGGAACCCCTTCCCCACACACTGAAGCACCTTCCCCACACACTGAAACCTCTTCCGCACACACTGAAACCCATCCCCACACACTGAAACCCATCCACACACACTGAAAACCCTTCCCTACACACTGAAACCCCTTCCCCACACACTGAAACACCTTCCCCACAAACTGAATCCTCTTCCCCACACACTGAAACCCCTTCCGCACACAGTGAAACACCTTCCCCACACACTGAAACCCCTTCCCCACACACTGAAGCACCTTCCGCACAAACTGAAACCCCTTCCACACACACTGAAACAGCTTCCCAACACATTGAAACACCTTCCCCTCACAATGAAACCCCTTCCTCACACACTGAAACCCCTTCCGCACACACTGAAACACCTTCGCCATTCACTGAAACCACATCCCCACACTCAGAAACACCTTCCCCACACACTGAAACCCTTCCCCACGCACTGAAACACATTCACACACACTGAAACACATCCCCACACACTGAAACACCTTCCCCACACACTGAAACCGCATTCCCCACACACTAAAACACCTTGCCCACACACTGAGAAACCTTCCCCACACACTGAAACACCTTCCCCACACACTGAAACCCCTTCCGCACACATTGAAACCAATCCCCGCACACTGAAACCCATCCCCACACACTGAAACCCATCCCCACAAACTGAAACACCTTTCCCACACACTGAAACATTTCCCCACACACTGAAACACATCCCCACACACCGAAACACATCCCCGCACACTGAAACCCTTCCCCATACAATGAAACCCATCCCCACACACTGAAACACCTTCCCCACACACTGAAACCCTGCCCCACACAATGAAACACATCCCCACAAACTGAAACCCCTTCCCCACACACGAAAACACCTTCGCCACACTCTGAAAACCATTCACCACACACTGAAACACATTCCCCACACATTAAAACCTTCCAAACACACTGAAACACAGTCCCCACACACTGAAACCCCTTCCCCACACACTGAAACCCCTTCCCCACACACTGAAACGCCTTCCGCACCCACTGAAACCCCATCCCCACATCCTGAAACCCCTTCCCCACACACTGAAACACCTTCCCCACACACTGAAACCCCTTCCGCACACAGTTAAACAATTCCCCACACACTGAAACCCCTTCCCCACACACTGATACCCCTTCCCTACACACTGCATCCCCTTCCGCACACAATAAAACCCCTTCCCCACACAATGAAACACCTTCCCCACAAACTGAATCCCCTTCCCCACACACTGAAACCCCTTCCGCACACCGTGAAACACCTTCCCCACACACTGAAACCCCTTCCCCACACACTGAAACCCCTTCCCCACACACTGAAATGCCTTCCGCACCCACTGAAACCCCTTCCGCACACACTGAAACACCTTCCTCACACACTGAAAGCCCTTCCGGACACACTGAAACCACTTCCGCACATACTGAAACACCTTCCCCACACAATGAAACCCCTTCCCCACACACTGAAACCCCTTCCGCACACAGTGAAACCCTTCCCCCCACACTGAAACACATTCCCCACACACTGAAACACATCCCCACACACTGAAACCCCTTCCCCACACACTGAAACAACTTCCCCACGCACTGAAACACCATCCCCACACACTGAATCCCCTACTGCACATAGTGAAACCCTTCCCCACACACTGAAACCCCTTCCCCACACACTGAAACACATCCCCACACACTGAAACCCCTTCCCCACACACTGAAACCCCTTCCGCAGACACTGAAACAACTTCCCCACACACTGAAACCCCTTCCCCACACACTGAAACCCCTTCCGCACACTCTGAAACCCCTTCAGCACACACTGAAACAGATTCCCCACACACTGAAACCCCTTGCCCACTCACTGAAACCCCTTCCGCACACACTGAATCAATGCCCCCACACACTGAAACCCATTCCCCACACACTGAAACCACTTCCTCACACAGTGAAACCCTTCCCCACACACTGAAACCCCTACCGCACACACAGAAACCACATCCCCACACACTGAAACACCTTCCCCACACACTGAGAAACCTTCCCCACACACTGAAACACCTTCCCCACACACTGAAACCGCTTCCGCACACATTGAAACCAATCCCCGCACACTGAAACCCATCCCCACACACTGAAACACATCCCCACAAACTGAAACACCTTTCCCACACACTGAAACCCTTCCCCACACACTGAAACACATCCCCACACACTGAAACACATCCCCGCACACTGAAACCCTTCCCCATACAATGAAACACATCCCCACACACTGAAACACCTTCCCCACACACTGAAACCCTGCCCCACACAATGAAACACATCCCCACACACTGAAACACATCCCTACACACTGAAACACCTACCCCACAAACTGAAACCCCTTCCCCACACACGAAAACACCTTCGCCACACTCAGAAAACCATTCACAACACACTGAAACACATTCCCCACACATTAAACCCTTCCAAACACACTGAAACACATTCCCCACACACTGAAACGCCTTCCACACACACTGAAACCCCTTCCCCACACACTGAAACGCCTTCCGCACCCACTGAAACCCCTTCCGCACACACTGAAACACCTTCCTCACACACTGAAAGCCCTTCCGCACACACTGAAACCACTTCCTCACACAGTGAAACCCTTCCCCACACTCTGAAACCCCTACCGCACACACAGAAACCACATCCCCACACACGGAAACACCTTCCCCACACACTGAAACCCCATCCCCACACACTAAAACACCTTCCGCACACACTAAAAAACCTTCCCCACACACTGAAACACCTTCCCCACACACTGAAACCCCTTCCGCACACATTGAAACCAATCCCCGCACACTGAAACACTTCCCCACACACTGAAACACATTCCCCACACATTAAACCCTTCCAAACACACTGAAACACATTCCCCACACACTGAAACCCCTTCCCCACACACTGAAACCCCTTCCCCACACACTGAAACGCCTTCCGCACCCACTGAAACCCCTTCCGCACACACTGAAACACCTTCCTCACACACTGAAAGCCCTTCCGCACACACTGAAACCACTTCCTCACACAGTGAAACCCTTCCCCACACTCTGAAACCCCTACCGCACACACAGAAACCACATCCCCACACACTGAAACACCTTCCCCACACACTGAAACCCCTTCCCCACACACTAAAACACCTTCCCCACACACTGAAAAACCTTCCCCACAAACTGAAACACCTTCCCCACACACTGAAACCCCTTCCGCACACATTGAAACCAATCCCCGCACACTGAAACCCATCCCCACACACTGAAACCCATCCCCACAAACTGAAACACCTTTCCCACACAATGAAACCCCTTCCCCACATACTGAAACACCTTCCCCACACAATGAAACCCCTTCCCCACACACTGAAACCCCTTCCGCACACAGTGAAACCCTTCCCCCCACACTGAAACACATTCCCCACACACTGAAACACATCCCCACACACTGAAACCCCTTCCCCACATACTGAACCACATCCCCACACACCGAAACCCCTTCCCCACACACTGAAACAACTTCCCCACGCACTGAAACACCATCCCCACACACTGAATCCCCTACTGCACATAGTGAAACCCTTCCCCACACACTGAAACCCCTTCCCCACACACTGAAACACATCCCCACACACTGAAACCCCTTCCCCACACACTGAAACCCCTTCCGCAGACACTGAAACAACTTCCCCACACACTGAAACCCCTTCCCCACACACTGAAACCCCTTCCGCACACTCTGAAACCCCTTCAGCACACACTGAAACAGATTCCCCACACACTGAAACCCCTTCCCCACACACTGAAACCCATTCCCCACACACTGAAACCACTTCCTCACACAGTGAAACCCTTCCCCACACTCTGAAACCCCTACCGCAAACACTGAAACCACATCCCCACACACTGAAACACCTTCCCCACACACTGAAACCCCTTCCCCACACACTAAAACACCTTCCCCACACACTGAGAAACCTTCCCCACACACTGAAACACCTTCCCCACACATTGAAACCGCTTCCGCACACATTGAAACCAATCCCCGCACACTGAAACCCATCCCCACACACTGAAACACATCCCCACAAACTGAAACACCTTTCCCACACACTGAAACCCTTCCCCACACACTGAAACACATCCCCACACACTGAAACACATCCCCGCACACTGAAACCCTTCCCCATACAATGAAACACATCCCCACACACTGAAACACCTTCCCCACACACTGAAACCCTGCCCCACACAATGAAACACATCCCCACACACTGAAACACATCCCTACACACTGAAACACCTACCCCACAAACTGAAACCCCTTCCCCACACACGAAAACACCTTCGCCACACTCAGAAAACCATTCACAACACACTGAAACACATTCCCCACACATTAAACCCTTCCAAACACACTGAAACACATTCCCCACACACTGAAACCCCTTCCCCACACACTGAAACCCCTTCCCCACACACTGAAACGCCTTCCGCACCCACTGAAACCCCTTCCGCACACACTGAAACACCTTCCTCACACACTGAAAGCCCTTCCGCACACACTGAAACCACTTCCTCACACAGTGAAACCCTTCCCCACACTCTGAAACCCCTACCGCACACACAGAAACCACATCCCCACACACGGAAACACCTTCCCCACACACTGAAACCCCTTCCCCACACACTAAAACACCTTCCCCACACACTAAAAAACCATCCCCACACACTGAAACACCTTCCCCACACACTGAAACCCCTTCCGCACACACTGAAACACATTCCCCACACATTAAACCCTTCCAAACACACTGAAACACATTCCCCACACACTGAAACCCCTTCCCCACACACTGAAACCCCTTCCCCACACACTGAAACGCCTTCCGCACCCACTGAAACCCCTTCCGCACACACTGAAACACCTTCCTCACACACTGAAAGCCCTTCCGCACACACTGAAACCACTTCCTCACACAGTGAAACCCTTCCCCACACTCTGAAACCCCTACCGCACACACAGAAACCACATCCCCACACACTGAAACACCTTCCCCACACACTGAAACCCCTTCCCCACACACTAAAACACCTTCCCCACACACTGAAAAACCTTCCCCACAAACTGAAACACCTTCCCCACACACTGAAACCCCTTCCGCACACATTGAAACCAATCCCCGCACACTGAAACCCATCCCCACACACTGAAACCCATCCCCACAAACTGAAACACCTTTCCCACACACTGAAACCCTTCCCCACACACTGAAACACATCCCCACACACTGAAACACATCCCCACACACTGAAACCCATCCCCATACAATGAAACCCATCCCCACACACTGAAACACCTTCCCCACACACTGAAACCCTGCCCCACACAATGAAACACATCCCCACACACTGAAACACATCCCCACACACTGAAACACCTACTCCACAAACTGAAACCCCTTCCCCACACACTAAAACACCTTCGCCACACTCTGAAAACCATTCACCACACACTGAAACACATTCCCCACACATTAAACCCTTCCAAACACACTGAAACACATTCCCCACACACTGAAACGCCTTCCGCACCCACTGAAAACCCTTCCACACACACTGAAACACCTTCCCCACACACTGAAAGCCCTTCCCCACACACTGAAACCACTTCCGCACATACTGAAACACATTCCCCACACAATGAAATCCCTTCCCCACACACTGAAACCCCTTCCGCACACAGTGAAACCCTTCCCCCCACACTGAAACACATTCCACACACACTGAAACACATCCCCACACACTGAAACCCCTTCCCCACACACTGAACCACATCCCCACACACCAAAACCCCTTCCCCACACACTGAAACACCATCCCCACGCACTGAAACACCATCCCCACATACTGAATCCCATACTGCACATAGTGAAACCCTTCCCCACACACTGAAACCCCTTCCCCACACACTGAAACACATCCCCACACACTGAATCCCCTTCCCCACACACTGAAACCCCTTCCGCAAACACTGAAACACCTTCCCCACACACTGAAACCCCTTCCCCACACACTGAAACCCCTTCCGCACACAGTGAAACCCTTCCCCACACTCTGAAACCCCTACCCCAAACACAGAAACCACTTCCTCACACACTGAAACACATCCCCACACACTGAATCCCCTTCCCCAAACACTGAAACCCGTTCCCCACACACTGAAAACCCTTCCCCACACACTGAAACCCTTCCCCACACTGTGAAACCCCTTCCCCACTCACTGAAACCCCTTCCCCACACACTGAAACACCCTTCCCCACACACTGAAACACCTTTCCCACACACTGAAACACCATCCCCACACACTGAAACCCCTTCTGCACACACTGAAACACCTTCCCCACACAGTGAAACCCCTCCCCACAAACTGAAACCCCTTCCCCACACACGGAAACCCCGTCCCCACACACTGTAACCCTTCCCCACACACTGAAACCCCTTCCCCACACACTGAAACCACTTCCCCACACACTGAAACCCTTGCCCACATACTGAAACCCTTCCCCACACACCGATACCCCTTCCCCACACACTGAAACCCTTCCCCACACACTGAAACCCTTCCCCACACACTGAAACCCCTTCCCCACATACTAAAACCACTTCCCCAAACACTGAAACACCTTCCCCACACACTGAAACCCCTTCCGCACACAGTTAAACCCTTCCCCACACACTGAAACCCCCTCCCCACACACTGAAATCCCTTCCCCACACACTGAAACACATCCCCACACACTGAAACCCCTTCCACACACACTGTAACCCTTCCCCACACACTGAAACCCCTTCCGCACGCACTGAAACCCCTTCCCCACCAACTGAAACCCTTCCCCACACACTGAAACCCTTCCCCACACACTGAAACCCCTTCCCCACATAGTGAAACCATTTCGACACACACTGAAACACCTTCCCCACACACTGAAACCCCGTCCGCACACAGTTAAACAATACCCCACACATTGAAAACCCTACCCCACAAACTGAAACCCCTTCCCTACACACAGCATCCCCTTCCGCACACAATGAAACCCCTTCCCCACACAATGAAAACGCTTCTGCAAGCAATGATACACCTTCCCCACTCACTGAAACCCCTTCCCCACACACTGAAACCCCTTCCGCACACACTGAAACCCCTTCCGCACACACTGAAAGACCTTTCCAACACACTGAAACACCTTCCCCACACACAGAAGCCCCTTCCTCACACACTGAAACTCCTTCCGCACACACTGAAACACCTTCCCCACACACTGAAACCACATCCCCACACACTGAAAACCCTTCCGCACACAGTGAAACCCTTCCCCACACACTGAAACCCCTTCCCCACACACTGAAACACTTCCCCACACGCTGAAACCCCTTCCCCACACACTGAAACACATCCCCACACACTGAAACCCCTACCCAACACACTGTAACACTTCCCCACACACTGAAACACCTTCCGCACACACTGAAACACATTCCCCTCACACTGAAACACTTCCCCACACACAGAAACCCCTTCCACACAAACTGAAACCCCTTCCGCACACACTGAAACACCTTCCCCACACACTGAAACCCCTTCCCCACTCTCTGAAAACCCTTCACCACACACTGAAACCCCTTCCGCACACACTGAAACACCTTCCCCACACACTGAAACACCTTCCCCACACACTGAAACCCCTTGCGCACACAGTGAAACCCCTTCCCCACACACTGAAACCCCTTCCCCACACACTGAAAAACATCCCCACACTCTGAAACAACATCCCCACACACTGAAACCCCTTCCGAACACACTGAAACCCATCCCCACACACTGAAACCCATCCCCATACACTGAAACCCATCCCCACACACTGAAACACCATCCCCACACACTGGAACCCTTCCCCACACAACGAAACACATCCCCACACTCTGAAACACCTCCCCCACAAACTGAAACCCCTTCGCAACACACTGAAACCCCTTCCCCACACACTGAAACCCCTTCCCCACACACTGAAACCCCTTCGGCACACAATGAAACCCATCCATACAAAATAAAACCCATCCCCACACACTGAAATCTCTTCCCCAAACACTGAAACACTTCCCCACACACTGAAATACCTTCCCCACACACTGAAACCCCTTCCGCACGCACTGAAACCTATCCCCACACACTGAAACCCATCCGCACACACTGAAAACCCTTCCGCAGACACTGAAACACCTTCCCCACACACTGAAACCCCTTCCCCACAAACTGAAACCCCTTCTGCACACACTGAAACCGCTTCAGCACACACTGAAACACGTTGCCCACAGACTGAAACCCCTTCCCCACACACTGAAACCCCTTCCGCACACAATGAAACAACTTCCCCACAGACTGAAACCCCTTCCCCACACACTGAAACACCTTCCGCACACATTGAAACCCTTCCCCACACACTGAAACACCTTCCCCACACTCTGAAAACCCTTCCCCACTCACTGAAACACCTTCCCCACACACTGAAACCCTTACCCACACTCTGAAACCCCTTCCTCACACACTAAAACATCTTCCCCACACACTGAAACCCCTTCCCCACACACTGAAACCCTTCCCCACACACTGAAACACCTTCCCCACAAACTGAAACCCCTTCCGCACACACTGAAACCCATCCCCACACACTGAAACACCTTCCACACAACCTGAAACCCCTTCCGCACACACTGAAACCCATCCCCACACACTGAAACCCATCCCCACACACTGATACACCTTCCCCACACACGGAAACCCCATCCCCACACACTGAAACACATCCCCACACACAGAAACACCTTCCCCACACACTGAAACCCCTTCCGCACACACAGAAACCCATCCCCACACACTGAAACCCATCCCTAAACACTGAAACCCATCCTCACAAACTGAAACACCTTCCCCACACAGTGAAGAACATCCCCACACACTGAAACACCTTCCCCACACACTGAAACCCCTTCCCCACAGACTGAAACACCTTCCCCACACACTGAAACACCTTCCCCACACACTGACACCCATCCCCACACACTGGAACCCCTTCCCCACAAACTGAAATCCCTTTCCCACACACTGAAATACCTTCCCCAGAAACTGAAACACCTTCCCCACACACTGATACTCCTTCCCCACACACTGAAACCCTTCCCCACACAATGAAACACCTTCCCCACTCACTGATACCCCTTCCCCACACACTGAAACAACTTCCCCACACACTGAAACACCATCCCCACACACTGAAACCCCTTCCGCACACACCGAAACTCTTACCCACACACTGAAACCCCTTCCCCACACACGGAAACCCCGTCCCCACACACTGTAACCCTTCCCCACACACTGCAACCCCTTCCCCACGCACTGAAACCCCTTCCCAACACGCTGAAACCCCTTCCCCACAAACTGTTAGCCATTTCCCACACACTGAAACCCTTCCCCACACACCGAACCCCCTTTCCCACACACAGTTAAACGCTTCCCCACAAACTGAAACCCTTCCCCACACACTGATACCCTTCCCCACACACTGAAACACCTTCCCCACACACTGAAACCCCTTCCACACACAGTTAAACCCTCCCCCACGCACTGAAACCCTCTCCCCACACACTGAAACTCCTTCCCCACACACTGAAACACATCCCCACACATTGAAACCCCTTCCACACACACTGAAACCCTTCCACACACTCTGAAACCCCTTCCCCACGCACTGAAACCCCTTCCCCACAAACTGAAACCCTTCCCCACACAATGAAACCCTTCCCTGCACACTGAAACCCCTTCCCCACATACTGAAACCCCTTCCCCACTCACTGAAACACCTTCCCCACACACTGAAACCCCGTCCGCACACAGTTAAACAATTCCCCACACACTGAAACCCCTTCCCCACACACTGAAACCCCTTCCCTACACACTGCTTCCCCTTCCGCACACAATGAAACCCCTTCCCCACACAATGAAACACCTTCCCCACAAACTGAATCCCCTTCCCCACTCACGGAAACCCCATCTGCAAACAATGAAACACCTTCCCCACACACTGAAACCCCTTCCGCACACACTGAAACACCTTCCCCACACACTGAAACCACATCCCCACACACTGAAAACCCTTCCGCACACAGTGAAACCCTTCCCCACAGACTGAAACCCCTTCCCCACACACTGAAACACTACCCCGAACACTTTAACCCCTTCCCCACACACTGAAACGCATCCCCACACACTGAAACCCCTTCCCCACACACTGAAACACATCCCCACACACAGAAACCCCTTCCCCAAACACTGAAACCCCATCTGCACACACTGAAACACCTTCCCCACACACTGAAACCCTTCCCCACACACTGAAACTCCTTCCGCACACACTGAAACCCCTTCCGCACACACTGAAACACCTTCCCCACACAATGAAACCCCTTCCCCACACTCTGAAAATCCTTGTCCACACACTGAAACCCCTTCCGCACACACTGAAACGCCATCCCCACACTCTGAAACACCTTCCCCAGACACTGAAACCCCTTCCCCACAAACTGAAACCCCTTACGCACACATTGAAACCCCTTCCCCACACATTGAAACCCCTTCCCCACCCACTGAAACCCCTTCCCCACACACTGAAAAACATCCCCACACACTGATACTACATCCCCACACACTGAAACCCCTTCCGCACACACTGAAACCCATCCGCACACACTGAAACCCATCCCCATACACTGAAACCAATCCCCACACACTAAAACACCTTCCCCACACACTGCAACCCTTCCCCACACAATGAAACACATCCCCACACACTGAAACACATCCAAACACACTGAAACACCTACCCCACACACTGAAACCCCTTCCACACACACTAAAACACCTTCCCCACACACTGAAATACCTTCCCCACACACTGAAACCCCTTCCGCACACACTGAAACCTATCCCCACACACTGAAACCCATCCCCACACACTGAAACCCATCCCCACACACTGAAACACATTCCCCACACACTGAAACCCTTCCCCACACACTGAAACACATCCCCACACACTGAAACACATCCCCACACACTGAAACCCCTTCCACACACACTAAAACACCTTCCCCACACACTGAATCACCTTCCCCACACACTGAAGTACCATCCCCACACACTGAAACACCTTCCCCAGACACTGAAACACCTTCCCCACACACTGATACTCCTTCCCCACACACTGAAACCCTTCCCCACACAATGAAACACCTTCCCCACTCACTGATACCCCATCCCCACACACTGAAACACCTTCCCCACACACTGAAACACCATCGCCACACACTGAAACACCTTCCCCAGACACGGAAAACCCGTCCCCACACACTGTAACCCTTCCCCACACACTGAAACCCCTTCTTCACACACTGAAACCCCTTCCCCACACACTGAAACACCTTCCCCACAAACTGAAACCCCTTCCACACACACGAAAACACCTTCCCCACACACTGAATCACCTTCCCCACACACTGAAGTACCATCCCCTCACACTGAAACACCTTCCCCAGACACTGTTACACCTTCCCCACCACTGATACTCCTTCCCCACACACTGAAACCCTTCCCCACACAATGAAACACCTTCCCCACTCACTGATACCCCTTCCCCACACACTGAAACACCTTCCCCACACACTGAAACACCATCCCCACACACTGAAACCCCTTCCGCACACACTGAAACTCTTACCCACACACTGAAACCCCTTCCCCACACACGGAAACCCCGTCCCCACACACTGTAACCCCGTCCCCACACACTGAAACCCCTTCCCCACACACTGAAACCCCTTCCCCACACACTGAAACACCTTCCCCACAAACTGAAATCCCTTCCCCACACACTGAAACCCCTTCCCCACGCACTGAAACCCCTTCCGCACAAACAGTTAGCCATTTCCCACACACTGAAACCCTTCCCCACACACGGAAACCCCTTTCCCACACACAGTTCAACCCTTCCCCACAAACTGAAACCCTTCCCCACACACTGATACCCTTCCCCACACACTGAAACACCTTCCCCACACACTGAAACCCCTTCCGCACACAGTTAAACCCTACCCCACGCACTGAAACCCTCTCCCCACACACTGAAACTCATTCCCCACACACTGAAACACATCCCCACACACTGAAACCACTTCCACAAACACTGAAACCCTTCCACACACTCTGAAACCCCTTCCCCACGCACTGAAACCCCTACCCCACAAACTGAAACCCTTCCCCACACAATGAAACCCTTCCCTGCACACTGAAACCCCTTCCCCACATACTGAAACACCTTCCCCACACACTGAAACACCTTCCCCACACACTGAAACCCCGTCCGCACACAGTTAAACAATTCCCCACACACTGAAACCCCTTCCCTACACACTGCATCCCCTTCCGCACACAATGAAACCCCTTCCCCACACAATGAAACACCTTCCCCACAAACTGAATCCCCTTCCCCACACACTGAAACCCCTTCCGCACACAGTGAAACACCTTCCCCACACACTGAAACCACATCCCCACACACTGAAAACCCTTCCGCACACAGTGAAACCCTTCCCCACAGACTGAAACCCCTTCCCCACACACTGAAACACTACCCCGAACACTTTAACCCCTTCCCCACACACTGAAACACATCCCCACACACTGAAACCCCTTCCCCACACACTGAAACACATCCCCACACACAGAAACCCCTTCCCCAAACACTGAAACCCCATCCGCACAAACTGAAACACCTTCCCCACACACTGAAACCCTTCCCCACACACTGAAACCCCTTCCGCACACACTGAAACCCCTTCCGCACACACTGAAACACCTTTCCCACACAATGCAACCCCTTCCCCACACTCTGAAAACCCTTCCCCACACACTGAAACCCCTTCCGCACACACTGAAACACCATCCCCACTCTCTGAAACACCTTCCCCATACACTGAAACCCCTTCCCCACGAACAGAAACCCCTTCCCCACACACTGAAACCCCTTCCCCACACACTGAAAAACATCCCCACACACTGAAACTACATCCCCACACACTGAAACACCTTCCCCAGACACGGAAAACCCGTCCCCACACACTGTAACCCTTCCCCACACACTGAAACCCCTTCCCCACACACTGAAACCCCTTCCCCACACACTGAAACACCTTCCCCACAAACTGAAACCCCTTCCACACACACGAAAACACCTTCCCCACACACTGAATCACCTTCCCCACACACTGAAGTACCATCCCCTCACACTGAAACACCTTCCCCAGACACTGAAACACCTTCCCCACACACTGATACTCCTTCCCCACACACTGAAACCCTTCCCCACACAATGAAACACCTTCCCCACTCACTGATACCCCTTCCCCACACACTGAAACACCTTCCCCACACACTGAAACACCATCCCCACACACTGAAACCCCTTCCGCACACACTGAAACTCTTACCCACACACTGAAACCCCTTCCCCACACACGGAAACCCCGTCCCCACACACTGTAACCCCGTCCCCACACACTGAAACCCCTTCCCCACACACTGAAACCCCTTCCCCACACACTGAAACACCTTCCCCACAAACTGAAATCCCTTCCCCACACACTGAAACCCCTTCCCCACGCACTGAAACCCCTTCCGCACAAACTGTTAGCCATTTCCCACACACTGAAACCCTTCCCCACACACGGAAACCCCTTTCCCACACACAGTTCAACCCTTCCCCACAAACTGAAACCCTTCCCCACACACTGATACCCTTCCCCACACACTGAGACACCTTCCCCACACACTGAAACCCCTTCCGCACACAGTTAAACCCTACCCCACGCACTGAAACCCTCTCCCCACACACTGAAACTCCTTCCCCACACACTGAAACACATCCCCACACACTGAAACCACTTCCACAAACACTGAAACCCTTCCACACACTCTGAAACCCCTTCCCCACGCACTGAAACCCCTACCCCACAAACTGAAACCCTTCCCCACACAATGAAACCCTTCCCTGCACACTGAAACCCCTTCCCCACATACTGAAACACCTTCCCCACACACTGAAACACCTTCCCCACACACTGAAACCCCGTCCGCACACAGTTAACCAATTCCCCACACACTGAAACCCCTTCCCTACACACTGCATCCCCTTCCGCACACAATGAAACCCCTTCCCCACACAATGAAACACCTTCCCCACAAACTGAATCCCCTTCCCCACACACGGAAACCCCTTCTGCACACAATGAAACACCTTCCCCACACACTGAAACCCCTTCCGCACACACTGAAACACCTTCCCCACACACTGAAACCACATCCCCACACACTGAAAACCCTTCCGCACACAGTGAAACCCTTCCCCACAGACTGAAACCCCTTCCCCACACACTGAAACACTACCCCGAACACTTTAACCCCTTCCCCACACACTGAAACTCATCCCCACACACTGAAACCCCTTCCCCACACACTGAAACACATCCCCACACACAGAAACCCCTTCCCCAAACACTGAAACCCCATCCGCACACACTGAAACACCTTCCCCACACACTGAAACCCTTCCCCACACACTGAAACCCCTTCCGCACACACTGAAACCCCTTCCGCACACACTGAAACACCTTTCCCACACAATGCAACCCCTTCCCCATACTCTGAAAACCCTTCCCCACACACTGAAACCCCTTCCGCACACACTGAAACACCATCCCCACTCTCTGAAACACCTTCCCCACACACTGAAACCCCTTCCCCACAAACAGAAACCCCTTCCCCACACACTGAAACCCCTTCCCCACACACTGAAAAACATCCCCACACACTGAAACTACATCCCCACACACTGAAACCCCTTCCGCACACACTGAAACCCATCCCCACACACTGAAACCGATCCCCATACACTGCAATCAATCCCCACACACTGAAACACCTTCCCCACACACTGCAACCCTTCCCCACACAATTAAACACATTCCCACACACT
This sequence comes from Heterodontus francisci, assembly GCF_036365525.1. Lineage (NCBI taxonomy): Eukaryota > Metazoa > Chordata > Chondrichthyes > Heterodontiformes > Heterodontidae > Heterodontus > Heterodontus francisci. The sequence continues at coordinate 78,218 of NW_027140409.1, read as the reverse complement.
GAAACACATCCCAACACACTGAAACACCTACCCCACAAACTGAAACCCCTCCACCACACACTGAAACCCCTTCCCTACACTCTGAAGCACTTCCCCACACACTGAAATACCTTCCCCACACACTGAAACCCCTTCCGCACACACTGAAACCTTTCCCCACACACTGAAACCCATCCCCACACACTGAAACCCATCCCCACACACTGAAACACATTCCCCACACACTGAAACCCTTCCACACACACTGAAACACATCCCCACACACTGAAACACATCCCCACACACTGAAACACCTTCCCCACACACTGAAACCCCTTCCACACACACTAAAACACCTTCCCCACACACTGAATCACCTTCACCACACACTGAAGTACCATCCCCACACACTGAAACACCTTTCCCACACACTGAAACACCTTCACCACACACTGGAACCCTACCCCACACTCTGAAACACCTTCGCCAAACACTGAAACACCTTCCCCACACACTGAAACCCGTTCCCCAGACACTGAAACACCTTTCCCACACACTGAAACACCTTCCCCACACACTGAAACCCCTTCCCCACACAGTGAAACACCTTCCCCACACACTAAAACACCTTCCCCACACACTTAAATACCTTCCCCAGACACTGAAACACCTTCCCCACACACTGAAACCCCTTCCCCACACACTGAGACCCCTTCCCCACACACTGAAACCCCTTCTGCACACAGTGAAACCCCTTCCCCACACATTGAAACCTTTTCCCCACACATTGAAACCCCTTCCCCACACACTGAAAAACATCCCCACACACTGAAACTACATTCCCACACACTGAAACCCCTTCCGCACACACTGAAACCCATCCCCACACACTTAAACCCATCCCCATCCACTGAAACCGATCCCCACACACTGAAACACGTTCCCCACACACTGCAACCCTTCCCAACACAATGAAACACATCCCCACACACTGAAACACATCCCAACACACTGAAACACCTACCCCACAAACTGAAACCCCTTCCCCACACACTGAAACCCCTTCCCCATACACTGAAACACTTCCCCACACACTGAAATACCTTCCCCACACACTGAAAACCCTTCCGCACACAGTTAAACCCTCCCCCACGCACTGAAACCCTCTCCCCACACACTGAAACTCCTTCCCCACACACTGAAACACATCCCCACACACTGAAACCCCTTCCACACACACTGAAACCCTTCCACACACTCTGAAACCCCTTCCCCACGCACTGAAACCACTTCCCCACAAACTGAAACCGTTCCGCACACAATGAAACCCTTCCCTGCACACTGAAACCCCTTCCCCACATACTGAAACCCCTTCCCCACACACTGAAACCCCGTCCTCACACAGTTAAACAATTCCCCACACACTGAAACCCCTTCCCCACACACTGAAACCCCTTCCCTACACACTGCATCCCCTTCCGCACACAATGAAACCCCTTCCCCACACAATGAAACACCTTCCCCACTAACTGAATCCCATTCCCCACACACGGAAACCCCTTCTGCACACAATGAAACACCTTCCCCACACACTGAAACCCCTTCCGCACACACTGAAACACCTTCCCCACACACTGAAACCACAACCCCACACACTGAAAACCCTTCCGCACACAGTGAAACCCTTCCCCACAGACTGAAACCCCTTCCCCACACACTGAAACACTACCCCGAACACTTTAACCCCTTCCCCACACACTGAAACGCATCCCCACACACTGAAACCCCTTCCCCACACACTGAAACACATCCCCACACACAGAAACCCCTTCCCCAAACACTGAAACCCCATCCGCACACACTGAAACACCTTCGCCACACACTGAAACCCTTCCCCACACACTGAAACCCCTTCCGCACACACTGAAACCCCTTCCGCAAACAATGAAACACCTTCCCCACACAATGAAACCCCTTCCCCACACTCTGAAAATCCTTCCCCACACACTGAAACCCCTTCCGCACACCGTGAAACGCCATCCCCACACTCTGAAACACCTTCCCCACACACTGATACCCCTTCCCCACAAACTGAAACCCCTTCCGCACACAGTGAAACCCCTTCCCCACACATTGAAACCCCTTCCCCACACACTGAAACCCCTTCCCCACACACTGAAAAACATCCCCACACACTGAAACTACATCCCCACACACTGAAACCCCTTCCGCACACACTGAAACCCATCCCCACACACTGAAACCCATCCCCATACTCTGAAACCAATCCCCACACACTGAAACACCTTCCCCACACACTGCAACCCTTCCCCACACAATGAAACACATCCCCACACACTGAAACACATCCCAACACACAGAAACACATACCCCACACACTGAAACCCCTTCCACACACACTAAAACACCTTCCCCACACACTGAAATACCTTCCCCACCCACTGAAAACCCTTCCCCACACACTGAAACCCTTCCCCACACAATGAAACACCTTCCCCACTCACTGATACCCCTTCCCCACACACTGAAACACCTTCCCCACACACTGAAACACCATCCCCACACACTGAAACCCCTTCCCCACACACTGAAACACATCCCCACACACAGAAACCCCTTCCCCAAACACTGAAACCCCATCCGCACACACTGAAACACCTTCGCCACACACTGAAACCCTTCCCCACACACTGAAACCCCTTCCGCACACACTGAAACCCCTTCCGCAAACAATGAAACACCTTCCCCACACAATGAAACCCCTTCCCCACACTCTGAAAATCCTTCCCCACACACTGAAACCCCTTCCGCACACCGTGAAACGCCATCCCCACACTCTGAAACACCTTCCCCACACACTGATACCCCTTCCCCACAAACTGAAACCCCTTCCGCACACAGTGAAACCCCTTCCCCACACATTGAAACCCCTTCCCCACACACTGAAACCCCTTCCCCACACACTGAAAAACATCCCCACACACTGAAACTACATCCCCACACACTGAAACCCCTTCCGCACACACTGAAACCCATCCCCACACACTGAAACCCATCCCCATACTCTGAAACCAATCCCCACACACTGAAACACCTTCCCCACACACTGCAACCCTTCCCCACACAATGAAACACATCCCCACACACTGAAACACATCCCAACACACAGAAACACATACCCCACACACTGAAACCCCTTCCACACACACTAAAACACCTTCCCCACACACTGAAATACCTTCCCCACCCACTGAAAACCCTTCCCCACACACTGAAACCCTTCCCCACACAATGAAACACCTTCCCCACTCACTGATACCCCTTCCCCACACACTGAAACACCTTCCCCACACACTGAAACACCATCCCCACACACTGAAACCCCTTCCGCACACACTGAAACTCTTACCCACACACTGAAACCCCTTCCCCACACACGGAAACCCCGTCCCCACACACTGTAACCCCGTCCCCACACACTGAAACCCCTTCCCCACACACTGAAACCCCTTCCCCACACACTGAAACACCTTCCCCACAAACTGAAATCCCTTCCCCACACACTGAAACCCCTTCCCCACGCACTGAAACCCCTTCCGCACAAACTGTTAGCCATTTCCCACACACTGAAACCCTTCCCCACACACGGAAACCCCTTTCCCACACACAGTTCAACCCTTCCCCACAAACTGAAACCCTTCCCCACACACTGATACCCTTCCCCACACACTGAAACACCTTCCCCACACACTGAAACCCCTTCCGCACACAGTTAAACCCTACCCCACGCACTGAAACCCTCTCCCCACACACTGAAACTCCTTTCCCACACACTGAAACACATCCCCACACACTGAAACCACTTCCACAAACACTGAAACCCTTCCACACACTCTGAAACCCCTTCCCCACGCACTGAAACCCCTACCCCACAAACTGAAACCCTTCCCCACACAATGAAACCCTTCCCTGCACACTGAAACCCCTTCCCCACATACTGAAACACCTTCTCCACACACTGAAACACCTTCCCCACACACTGAAACCCCGTCCGCACACAGTTAAACAATTCCCCACACACTGAAACCCCTTCCCTACACACTGCATCCCCTTCCGCACACAATGAAACCCCTTCCCCACACAATGAAACACCTTCCCCACAAACTGAATCCCCTTCCCCACACACGGAAACCCCTTCTGCACACAATGAAACACCTTCCCCACACACTGAAACCCCTTCCGCACACACTGAAACACCTTCCCCACACACTGAAACCACATCCCCACACACTGAAAACCCTTCCGCACACAGTGAAACCCTTCCCCACAGACTGAAACCCCTTCCCCACACACTGAAACACTACCCCGAACACTTTAACCCCTTCCCCACACACTGAAACTCATCCCCACACACTGAAACCCCTTCCCCACACACTGAAACACATCCCCACACACAGAAACCCCTTCCCCAAACACTGAAACCCCATCCGCACACACTGAAACACCTTCCCCACACACTGAAACCCTTCCCCACACACTGAAACCCCTTCCGCACACACTGAAACCCCTTCCGCACACACTGAAACACCTTTCCCACACAATGCAACCCCTTCCCCATACTCTGAAAACCCTTCCCCACACACTGAAACCCCTTCCGCACACACTGAAACACCATCCCCACTCTCTGAAACACCTTCCCCACACACTGAAACCCCTTCCCCACAAACAGAAACCCCTTCCCCACACACTGAAACCCCTTCCCCACACACTGAAAAACATCCCCACACACTGAAACTACATCCCCACACACTGAAACCCCTTCCGCACACACTGAAACCCATCCCCACACACTGAAACCGATCCCCATACACTGCAATCAATCCCCACACACTGAAACACCTTCCCCACACACTGCAACCCTTCCCCACACAATTAAACACATTCCCACACACTGAATCACATCCCAACACACTGAAACACCTACCCCACAAACTGAAACCCCTCCACCACACACTGAAACCCCTTCCCTACACTCTGAAGCACTTCCCCACACACTGAAATACCTTCCCCACACACTGAAACCCCTTCCGCACACACTGAAACCTTTCCCCACACACTGAAACCCATCCCCACACACTGAAACCCATCCCCACACACTGAAACACATTCCCCACACACTGAAACCCTTCCACACACACTGAAACACATCCCCACACACTGAAACACATCCCCACACACTGAAACACCTTCCCCACACACTGAAACCCCTTCCACACACACTAAAACACCTTCCCCACACACTGAATCACCTTCACCACACACTGAAGTACCATCCCCACACACTGAAACACCTTTCCCACACACTGAAACACCTTCACCACACACTGGAACCCTACCCCACACTCTGAAACACCTTCGCCAAACACTGAAACACCTTCCCCACACACTGAAACCCGTTCCCCAGACACTGAAACACCTTTCCCACACACTGAAACACCTTCCCCACACACTGAAACCCCTTCCCCACACAGTGAAACACCTTCCCCACACACTAAAACACCTTCCCCACACACTTAAATACCTTCCCCAGACACTGAAACACCTTCCCCACACACTGAAACCCCTTCCCCACACACTGAGACCCCTTCCCCACACACTGAAACCCCTTCTGCACACAATGAAACCACTTCCCCACACATTGAAACCTTTTCCCCACACATTGAAACCCCTTCCCCACACACTGAAAAACATCCCCACACACTGAAACTACATTCCCACACACTGAAACCCCTTCCGCACACACTGAAACCCATCCCCACACACTTAAACCCATCCCCATCCACTGAAACCGATCCCCACACACTGAAACACGTTCCCCACACACTGCAACCCTTCCCAACACAATGAAACACATCCCCACACACTGAAACACATCCCAACACACTGAAACACCTACCCCACAAACTGAAACCCCTTCCCCACACACTGAAACCCCTTCCCCATACACTGAAACACTTCCCCACACACTGAAATACCTTCCCCACACACTGAAAACCCTTCCGCACACAGTTAAACCCTCCCCCACGCACTGAAACCCTCTCCCCACACACTGAAACTCCTTCCCCACACACTGAAACACATCCCCACACACTGAAACCCCTTCCACACACACTGAAACCCTTCCACACACTCTGAAACCCCTTCCCCACGCACTGAAACCACTTCCCCACAAACTGAAACCCTTCCGCACACAATGAAACCCTTCCCTGCACACTGAAACCCCTTCCCCACATACTGAAACCCCTTCCCCACACACTGAAACCCCGTCCTCACACAGTTAAACAATTCCCCACACACTGAAACCCCTTCCCCACACACTGAAACCCCTTCCCTACACACTGCATCCCCTTCCGCACACAATGAAACCCCTTCCCCACACAATGAAACACCTTCCCCACTAACTGAATCCCATTCCCCACACACGGAAACCCCTTCTGCACACAATGAAACACCTTCCCCACACACTGAAACCCCTTCCGCACACACTGAAACACCTTCCCCACACACTGAAACCACAACCCCACACACTGAAAACCCTTCCGCACACAGTGAAACCCTTCCCCACAGACTGAAACCCCTTCCCCACACACTGAAACACTACCCCGAACACTTTAACCCCTTCCCCACACACTGAAACGCATCCCCACACACTGAAACCCCTTCCCCACACACTGAAACACATCCCCACACACAGAAACCCCTTCCCCAAACACTGAAACCCCATCCGCACACACTGAAACACCTTCGCCACACACTGAAACCCTTCCCCACACACTGAAACCCCTTCCGCACACACTGAAACCCCTTCCGCAAACAATGAAACACCTTCCCCACACAATGAAACCCCTTCCCCACACTCTGAAAATCCTTCCCCACACACTGAAACCCCTTCCGCACACCGTGAAACGCCATCCCCACACTCTGAAACACCTTCCCCACACACTGATACCCCTTCCCCACAAACTGAAACCCCTTCCGCACACAGTGAAACCCCTTCCCCACACATTGAAACCCCTTCCCCACACACTGAAACCCCTTCCCCACACACTGAAAAACATCCCCACACACTGAAACTACATCCCCACACACTGAAACCCCTTCCGCACACACTGAAACCCATCCCCACACACTGAAACCCATCCCCATACTCTGAAACCAATCCCCACACACTGAAACACCTTCCCCACACACTGCAACCCTTCCCCACACAATGAAACACATCCCCACACACTGAAACACATCCCAACACACAGAAACACATACCCCACACACTGAAACCCCTTCCACACACACTAAAACACCTTCCCCACACACTGAAATACCTTCCCCACACACTGAAACCCCTTCCGCACACACTGAAACCTATTCCCACACACTGAAACCCATCCCCACACACTGAAACCCATCCCCACACACTGAAACACATTCCCCACACACTGAAACCCTTCCCCACACACTGAAACACATCCCCACACACTGAAACACATCCCCACACACTGAAACACCTTCCCCACACACTGAAACCCCTTCCACACACACTAAAACACCTTCCCCAAACACTGAATCACCTTCCCCACACACTGAAGTACGATCCCCACACACTGAAACACCTTCCCCAGACACTGAAACACCTTCCCCACACACTGATACTCCTTCCCCACACACTGAAACCCTTCCCCACACAATGAAACACCTTCCCCACTCACTGATACCCCTTCCCCACACCCTGAAACACCTTCCCCACACACTGAAACACCATCCCCACACACTGAAACCCCTTCCGCACACACTGAAACACTTACCCACACACTGAAACCCCTTCCCCACGCACGGAAACCCCGTCCCCACACACTGTAACCCTTCCCCACACACTGAAACCCCTTCCCCACACACTGAAACCCCTTCCCCACACACTGAAACACCTTCCCCACAAACTGAAATCCCTTCCCCACACACTGAAATACCTTCCCCAGACACTGAAACACCTTCCCCACACACTGAAACCCCTTCCCCACACACTGAAACCCCTTCCCCACAAACTGTTAGCCATTTCCCACACACTGAAACCCTTCCCCACACACGGAAACCCCTTTCCCACACACAGTTAAACCCATCCCCACAATCTGAAACCCTTCCCCACACACTGATACCCTTCCCCACACACTGAAACACCTTCCCAACACACTGAAACCCCTTCCGCACACAGGTAATCCCTCCCCCACGCACTGAAACCCTCTCCCCACACACTGAAACTCCTTCCCCACACACTGAAACACATCCCCACACACTGAAACCACTTCCACACACACTGAAACCCTTCCACACACTCTGAAACCCCTTCCCCACGCACTGAAACCCCTTCCCCACAAACTGAAACCCTTCCCCACACAATGAAACCCTTCCCTGCACACTGAAACCCCTTCCCCACATACTGAAACCCCTTCCCCACACACTGAAACACCTTCCCCACACACTGAAACCCCGTCCGCACACAGTTAAACAATTCCCCACACACTGAAACCCCTTCCCCACACACTGAAACCCCTTCCCTACACACTGCATCCCCTTCCGCACACAATGAAACCCCTTCCCCACACAATGAAACACCTTCCCCACAAACTGAATCCCCTTCCCCACACACGGAAACCCCTTCTGCACACAATGAAACACCTTCCCCACACACTGAAACCCCTTCCGCAAACACTGAAACACCTTCCCCACACACTGAAACCACATCCCCACACACTGAAAACCCTTCAGCACACAGTGAAACCCTTCCCCACAGACTGAAACCCCTTCCCCACACACTGAAACACCACCCCGAACACTTTAACCCCTTCCCCACACACTGAAACTCATCCCCACACACTGAAACCCCTTCCCCACACACTGAAACACATCCCCACACACAGAAACCCCTTCCCCAAACACTGAAACCCCATCCGCTCACACTGAAACACCTTCCCCACACACTGAAACCCTTCCCCACACACTGAAACCCCTTCCGCACACACTGAAACCCCTTCTGCACACACTGAAACACCTTCCCCACACAATGAAACCCCTTCCCCACACTCTGAAAACCCTTCCCCACACACTGAAACCCCTTCCGCACACACTGAAACACCATCCCCACTCTCTGAAACAGCTTCCCCACACACTGAAACCCCTTCCCCACAAACTGAAACCCCTTCCGCACACAGTGAAACCCCTTCCCCACACATTGAAACCCCTTCCCCACACACTGAAACCCCTTCCCCAAACACTGAAAAACATCCCCACACACTGAAACTACATTCCCACACACAGAAACCCCTTCCGCACACACTGAAACCCATCCCAACACACTGAAACCCATCCCCATACACTGAAACCAATCCCCACACACTGAAACACCTTCCCCACACACTGCAACCCTTCCCCACACAATGAAACACATCCCCACACACTGAAATACATCCCAACACACTGAAACACCTACCCCACAAACTGAAACCCCTCCACCACTCACTGAAACCCCTTCCCCACACTCTGAAACACTTCCCCACACACTGAAATACCTTCCCCACGCACTGAAACCCCTTCCGCACACACTGAAACCTATCCCCACACACTGAAACCCATCCCCACACACTGAAACCCATCCCCACACACTGAAACACATTCCCCACACACTGAAACCCTTCCCCACACACTGAAACACATCCCCACACACTGAAACACATCCCCACACACTGAAACACCTTCCCCACACACTGAAACCCCTTCCACACACACTAAAACACCTTCCCCACACACTGAATCACCTTCACCACACACTGAAGTACCATCCCCACACACTGAAACACCTTTCCCACACACTGAAACCCCTTCCCCACACACTGGAACCCTACCCCACACTCTGAAACACCTTCGCCAAACACTGAAACACCTTCCCCACACACTGAAACCCGTTCCCCAGACACTGAAACACCTTTCCCACACACTGAAACATCTTCCCCACACACTGAAACCCCTTCCCCACACACTGAAACACCTTCCCCACACACTGAAACACCTTCCCCACACACTGAAACCCCTTCCGCACACAGTGAAACCCCTTCCCCACACATTGAAACCCCTTCCCCACACACTGAAAAACATCCCCACACACTGAAACTACATTCCCACACACTGAAACCCCTTCCGCACACACTGAAACCCATCCCCACACACTTAATCCCATCCCCATACACTGAAACCGATCCCCACACACTGAAACACCTTCCCCACACACTGCAACCCTTCCCAACACAATGAAACACATCCCCACACACTGAAACACCTTCCCCACACACTGAAACCCCTTCCCCACACACTGAAACCCCTTCCCCACAAACTGTTAGCCATTTCCCACACACTGAAACCCTTCCCCACACACGGAAACCCCTTTCCCACACACAGTTAAACCCATCCCCACAAACTGAAACCCTTCCACACACACTAAAACACCTTCCCCAAACACTGAATCACCTTCCCCACACACTGAAGTACCATCCCCACACACTGAAACACCTTCCCCAGACACTGAAACACCTTCCCCACACACTGATACTCCTTCCCCACACACTGAAACCCTTCCCCACACAATGAAACACCTTCCCCACTCACTGATACCCCTTCCCCACACACTGAAACACCTTCCCCACACACTGAAACACCATCCCCACACACTGAAACCCCTTCCGCACACACTGAAACTCTTACCCACACACTGAAACCCCTTCCCCACGCACGGAAACCCCGTCCCGACACACTGTAACCCTTCCCCACACACTGAAACCCCTTCCCCACACACTGAAACCCCTTCCCCACACACTGAAACACCTTCCCCACAAACTGAAATCCCTTCCCCACACACTGAAATACCTTCCCCAGACACTGAAACACCTTCCCCACACACTGAAACCCCTTCCCCACACACTGAAACCCCTTCCCCACAAACTGTTAGCCATTTCCCACACACTGAAACCCTTCCCCACACACGGAAACCCCTTTCCCACACACAGTTAAACCCATCCCCACAAACTGAAACCCTTCCCCACACACTGATACCCTTCCCCACACACTGAAACACCTTCCCCACACACTGAAACCCCTTCCGCACACAGGTAATCCCTCCCCCACGCACTGAAACCCTCTCCCCACACACTGAAACTCCTTCCCCACACACTGAAACACATCCCCACACACTGAAACCACTTCCACACACACTGAAACCCTTCCACACACTCTGAAACCCCTTCCCCACGCACTGAAACCCCTTCCCCACAAACTGAAACCCTTCCCCACACAATGAAACCCTTCCCTGCACACTGAAACCCCTTCCCCACATACTGAAACCCCTTCCCCACACACTGAAACACCTTCCCCACACACTGAAACCCCGTCCGCACACAGTTAAACAATTCCCCACACACTGAAACCCCTTCCCCACACACTGAAACCCCTTCCCTACACACTGCATCCCCTTCCGCACACAATGAAACCCCTTCCCCACACAATGAAACACCTTCCCCACAAACTGAATCCCCTTCCCCACACACGGAAACCCCTTCTGCACACAATGAAACACCTTCCCCACACACTGAAACCCCTTCCGCACACACTGAAACACCTTCCCCACACAGTGAAACCACATCCCCACACACTGAAAACCCTTCAGCACACAGTGAAACCCTTCCCCACAGACTGAAACCCCTTCCCCACACACTGAAACACTACCCCGAACACTTTAACCCCTTCCCCACACACTGAAACTCATCCCCACACACTGAAACCCCTTCCCCACACACTGAAACACATCCCCACACACAGAAACCCCTTCCCCAAACACTGAAACCCCATCCGCTCACACTGAAACACCTTCCCCACACACTGAAACCCTTCCCCACACACTGAAACCCCTTCCGCACACACTGAAACCCCTTCTGCACACACTGAAACACCTTCCCCACACAATGAAACCCCTTCCCCACACTCTGAAAACCCTTCCCCACACACTGAAACCCCTTCCGCACACACTGAAACACCATCCCCACTCTCTGAAACAGCTTCCCCACACACTGAAACCCCTTCCCCACAAACTGAAACCCCTTCCGCACACAGTGAAACCCCTTCCCCACACATTGAAACCCCTTCCCCACACACTGAAACCCCTTCCCCAAACACTGAAAAACATCCCCACACACTGAAACTACATTCCCACACACAGAAACCCCTTCCGCACACACTGAAACCCATCCCAACACACTGAAACCCATCCCCATACACTGAAACCAATCCCCACACACTGAAACACCTTCCCCACACACTGCAACCCTTCCCCACACAATGAAACACATCCCCACACACTGAAATACATCCCAACACACTGAAACACCTACCCCACAAACTGAAACCCCTCCACCACTCACTGAAACCCCTTCCCCACACTCTGAAACACTTCCCCACACACTGAAATACCTTCCCCACGCACTGAAACCCCTTCCGCACACACTGAAACCTATCCCCACACACTGAAACCCATCCCCACACACTGAAACCCATCCCCACACACTGAAACACATTCCCCACACACTGAAACCCTTCCCCACACACTGAAACACATCCCCACACACTGAAACACATCCCCACACACTGAAACACCTTCCCCACACACTGAAACCCCTTCCACACACACTAAAACACCTTCCCCACACACTGAATCACCTTCACCACACACTGAAGTACCATCCCCACACACTGAAACACCTTTCCCACACACTGAAACCCCTTCCCCACACACTGGAACCCTACCCCACACTCTGAAACACCTTCGCCAAACACTGAAACACCTTCCCCACACACTGAAACCCGTTCCCCAGACACTGAAACACCTTTCCCACACACTGAAACATCTTCCCCACACACTGAAACCCCTTCCCCACACACTGAAACACCTTCCCCACACACTGAAACACCTTCCCCACACACTGAAACCCCTTCCGCACACAGTGAAACCCCTTCCCCACACATTGAAACCCCTTCCCCACACATTGAAACCCCTTCCCCACACACTGAAAAACATCCCCACACACTGAAACTACATTCCCACACACTGAAACCCCTTCCGCACACACTGAAACCCATCCCCACACACTTAATCCCATCCCCATACACTGAAACCGATCCCCACACACTGAAACACCTTCCCCACACACTGCAACCCTTCCCAACACAATGAAACACATCCCCACACACTGAAACACATCCCAACACTCTGAAACACCTACCCCACAAACTGAAACCCCTTCCCCAGACACTGAAACACCTTCCCCACACACTGAATCACCTTCCCCACACACTGAAGCCCCTTCCCCACACACTGAAACCCCTTCCGCACACAGTGAAACCCCTTCCCCACACATTGAAACCCCTGCCCCACACATTGAACCCCTTCCCCACACACTGAAAAGCATCCCCACACACTGAAACTACATTCCCACACACTGAAACCCCTTCCGCACACACTGAAACCCATCCCCACACACTTAAACCCATCCCCATACACTGAAACCGATCCCCACACACTGAAACACCTTCCCCACACACTGCAACCCTTCCCAACACAATGAAACACATCCCCACACACTGAAACACATCCCAACACACTGAAACACCTTCCCCACAAACTGAAACCCCTTCCCCACACACTGAAACCCCTTCCCCATACACTGAAACACTTCCCCACACACTGAAATACCTTCCCCACACACTGAAACACCTTCCGCACACACTAAAACCTATCTCCACACACTGAAACCCATCCCCACACACTGAACCCCATCCCCACACACTGAAACACATTCCCCACACACTGAAACCCTTCCCCACACACTGAAACACATCCCCACACGCTGAACCACATCCCCACACACTGAAACACCTTCCCCACGCACTGAAACCCCATCCACACACACTAAAACACATTCCCCACACACTGAAACCCGTTCCCCACACACTGAAACACCTTACCCACACAATGAAACACCTTCCCCACACAATGAAACCCCTTCCCCACACACTGAAACACCTTCCCCACACACTGAAACACCTTCCCCACAAACTGAAATACCTTTCCCAGACACTGAAACACCTTCCGCACACACTGAAAACCATTCCCCACACACTGAAACCCCTTCCCCACAAACTGAAACCCTTCCCCACACAATGAACCCCTTCCCCACACACTGAAACCCCTTCCCCACATACTGAAACCCCTTCCCCACACACTGAAACACCTTCCCCACACACTGTAACCCCGTCCGCACACAGTTAAACAATTCCCCACACACTGAAACCCCTTCGCCACACACTGCATCCCCTTCCGCACACATTGAAACCCCTTCCCCTCACAATGAAACACCTTCCTCACAAACTGAATCCCCTACCCCACACACTGAAACCCCTTCTGCACACAATGAAACACCTTCCCCACACACTGAAACCCCGTCCCCACAAATTGAAACACCTTCCGCACACACTGAAACCCCTTCCCCACACACTGAAACCCCTTCCTCACACACTGAAACCCCTTCCGCACACACTGAAACACCTTCCCCACACACTGAAAGCAAATCCGCACACACTGAAACGCATCTGCACACACTGAAACCCCTTCCCCACACACTGAAGCACATCCCCACACACAGAAACCCCTTCCCCAAACACTGAAACCCCTTCTGCACACACTGAAACACCTTCCCCACACACTGCAACCCTTCCCCACACACTGAAACCCCTTCCGCAGACACTGAATCCCCTTCCGCACACACTGAAACACCTTCCCCACACACTGAAACCCCATCCCCCACTCTGAATACCCTTCCCCACACACTGAAATCCCTTCCCCACACACTTAAACACATTCCCCACACACTGAAACACCTTCCCCACACACTGAAACCCCTTCCCCATACACTGAAACCCCTTCCGCACACTGTGAAACCCCTTCCCCACACACTGAAACCCCTTCCCCACACAACGAAACCCCTTCCCCACACACTGAAACCCCATCCCCACACACTGAAAAACATCCCCACACACTGAAACGACATCCCCACACACTGAAACCCCTTCCGCACACACTGAAACCCATCCCCACACACTGAAACCCATCCCCATACACTGAAACCCAACCCCACACACTGAAACACCTTCCCCACACACTGCAACCCTTCCCCACACAATGAAACACATCCCCACACACTGAAACACATCCCAACACACTGATACACCTACCCCACAAACTGAAAACCCTTCCCCACACACTGAAACCCCTTCCCCACACACTGAATCACCTTCCCCACACACTGAAATACCTTCCCCACACACTGAAACACCTTTCCCACACACTGAATCCCCTTCCCCGCACACTGGAACCCTACTCCACACTCTGAAACACCTTCGCCAAACACTGAAACACCTTCCCCACACACTGAAACCCGTTCCCCACACAGTGAAACCTTCCCCACACACTGAAACCCCTTCCCCACACACTGAAACACCTTCCCCACACACTGAAACACCTTCCCCACACACTGAAACCCCTTCCGCACACACTGAAATACCTTCCCCACACACTGAAACACTTCCCCACACACTGAAAAACATCCCCACACACTGCAACACATCCCCACACACTGAAACACCTTCCCCACACACTGAAACCCCTTCCACACACACTAAAACCCATTCCCCACACACTGAATCACCTTCTCCACACACTGAAATACCATCCCCACAAACTGAAACACCTTTCCCACACACTGAAACCCCTTCCCCACACAATGGAACCCTACCCCACACTCTGAAACACCTTCGCCAAACACTGAAACACATTCCCCAGACACTGAAACAGCTTCCCCACACACTGAAACCCGTTCCCCACACACTGAAACACCTTACCCACAAAATGAAACACCTTCCCCACACACTGAAACCCCTTCCCCACAAACTGAAACACCTTCCCCACACACTGAAACACCTTCCCCACACACTGAAATACCTTCCCCAGACACTGAAACACCTTCCCCACACACTGAAACCCCTTCCGCACACACTGAAACCCCTTCCCCACAAACTGAAACCCTTCCCCACACAATGAAACCCTTCCCCACACAATGAAACCCCTTCCCCACATACTGAAACCCCTTCCCCACACACTGAAACACCTTCCCCACACACTGTAACCCCGTCCGCACACAGTTAAACAATTCCCCACACACTGAAACCCCTTTGCCACACACTGAAACCCCTTACCTACACACTGCATCCCCTTCCGCACACAATGAAACCCCTTCCCCTCACAATGAAACACCTTCCCCACAAACTGAATCCCCTTCCCCACACACTGAAACCCCTTCTGCACACAATGAAACACCTTCCCCACACACTGAAACCCCGTCCCCACAAACTGAAACACCTTCCGCACACACTGAAACCCCTTCCGCACACACTGAAACCCCTTCCGCACACACTGAAACACGTTCCCCACACACTGAAACCACATCCGCACACACAGAAAACCCTTCCGCACACAGTGAAACCCTTCCCCACACACTGAAGCACCTTCCCCACACACTGCAACCCTTCCCCATACAATGAAACACATCCCCACACACTGAAACACATCCCAACACACTGATACACCTACCCCACAAACTGAAAACCCTTCCCCACACACTGAAACCCCTTCCCCACACACTGAATCACCTTCCCCACACACTGAAATACCTTCCCCACACACTGAAACACCTTTCCCACACACTGAATCCCCTTCCCCGCACACTGGAACCCTACTCCACACTCTGAAACACCTTCGCCAAACACTGAAACACCTTCCCCACACACTGAAACCCGTTCTGCACACACTGAAACATCTTCCCCACACAGTGAAACACCTTCCCCACACACTGAAACCCCTTCCCCACACACTGACACCCCTTCCCCACACACTGAAACAGCTTCCCCAAACACTGAAACCCCTTCCCCACACACTGAAACACCTTCCCCACACACTGAAACACATTCACCACACACTGAAAACCTTCCCCACACACTGAAACCCCTTGCACACACACTGAAACACCTTCCCCACACACTGAAACCCTTCCCCACACACTGAAACCCCTTCCGCACACAATGAAACACTTCACCACACACTGAAACCCCTTCCACACACACTGAAACCCCTTCTCCACCCTCTGAAACACCTTCCCCACACACTGAAACGCCTTCCCCACACACTGAAACACCTTCCCCACACACGGAAACCCCTTCCACACAAACTGAAACACCTTCCCCTACACACTGAAACCCTTCCCCACACACTGAAACACATTCCCCACACACTGAAACACATCCCCACACACTGAAACCCCTTCCCCGCACACTGAAACACCTTCCCCACACACTGAAACACCTTCCCCACTAACTGAAATACATCCCCACACACCGAAACCCCTTCCCCACACACTGAAACACATCCCCACACACTGAAACCCCTTCCCCGCACACTGAAACACCTTCCCCACACACTGAAACACCTTCCGCACACACTGAAACCCCTTCCCCACACACTGAAACCCCTTCTGCACACAGTGAAACCCTTCCCCACACACTGAAACACCATCCCCACACACTGAAACACATCCCCACACACTGAAACCCCTTCCCCACACACTGAAACAAATCCCCACACACTGAAATCCCTTCCCCACACACTTTAACTCCTTCCCCACACTCTGAAACCCCTACCGCCCACAGAGAAACCCTTCCCCACACACTGAAACCCCTTCCCCACACACTGAAATACATCCCCACACACTGAAACCCTTCCCCACACACTGAAACACCTTCCCCACACTCTGAAGCACATCCCCACGCACTGAAACACCTTCCCCACACACTGAAACACATTCATCACACACTGAAAGCCTTCCAAACACACTGAAACACATTCCCCACACACTGAAAACCCTTCCCCACACACTGAAATACATCCCCACACACTGAAACCCTTCCCCACACACTGAAACCCCTTCCGCACACTGTGAAACCCTTCCCCACACACAGAAACCCCTTCCCCACACACTAAAACACTTCCCCAAACACTGAAACCCATTCCCCACACACTGAAACCCCTTCCACACACACTGAAACACCGTCCACACACACTCAAACCCATTCCCCACACACTGAAACACCTTCCGCACACACTGAAACCCCTTCCCCACACACTGCAACCCTTTCCCCACACACTGAAACACCTTCCCCACACACTGAAACCCCTTCCGAACACAGAGAAACCCTTCCCCACACACTGAAACCCCTTCCCACACACTGAAATACATCCCCACACACTGAAACCCCTTCACCACAAACTGAAACCCCTTCCGCACACACTGAAACACCTTCTCCGCACACTTAAACACCTTCTCCACACACGGAACCCCTTCCGCACACACTGAAACCCCTTCCCCACACACTGAAACCCCTTCCGCACACACTGAAACCCATCCCCACACACTGAAAACACTTCCCCCCGCACTGAAACCCCTTCCCCACACACTGAAAACACTTCCCCACACACTGAAACCCTTATCCACACTCTGAAACCCATTCCCCACAGACTGAAACACCTTCCCCACACACTGAAACCCCTTCCCCTCACACTGAAACCCCTTCCCCACACACTGAAACCCTTTCCACACACACTGAAACCCATCCCCACACACTGAAACACCTTCCGCACACACTGAAACACCTTCCCCACACACTGAAACCCTTCCCCACACACTGAAACCCCTTCCGCACACAATGAAACACTTCACCACACACTGAAACCCCTTCCCCAAACACTGAAACCCCTTCTCCACCCTCTGAAACACCTTCCCCACACACTGAAACGCCTTCCCCACACACTGAAACACCTTCCCCACACACGGAAACCCCTTCCACACAAACTGAAACACGATCCCCACACACTGAAACCCTTCCCCACACACTGAAACACATTCCCCACACACTGAAACACTTCCCCACACACTGAAACACCTTCCCCACACACTGGAACCCCTTCCCCACGCACTGAAACCCTTCCCCACACACTGAAACACCTTCCCCACTCTCTGAAACCCCATCCCCACACACCGCAACACATCCCCACACACGGAAACACCTTCCCCACACACTGAAACCCCTTCCTCACACACTGAAACCCTTCCCCAAACACTGAAATCCATTCACCACAAACTGAAACACATTCCCCACTCACTGAAACCCCTTCCCCACACACTGAAACGCCTTCCGCACACACTGAAACCCCTTCCGCACACACTGAAACAGCTTCCCCACAGACTGAAACCCCTTCGCCACACACTGAAACCCCTTCCGCACATACTGAAACAGCATCCCCACACACTGAAAACCCTTCCCCACACATTAAAATCCCTTCCGCACACAGTGAAACCCTTCCCCACACACTGAAATACATTCCCACACACCGAAACCCCTTCCGCACACACTGAAACACATCCCCACACACTGAAACCCCTTCCCCACACACTGAAACACCTTCCCCACACACTGAAACACCTTCCGCACACACTGAAACCCATTCCCCACACACTGAAACCCCTTCTGCACACAGTGAAACCCTTCCCCACACACTGAAACACCATCCCCACACACTGAAACACATCCGCAAACACAGAAACCCCTTCCCCACTCACTGAAACACATCCCCACACACTGAAAGCCCTTCCCCACACTCTTTAACTCCTTCCCCACACTCTGAAACCCCTTCCGCACACAGAGAAACCCTTCCCCACACACTGAAACCCCTTCCCCACACACTGAAATACATCCCCACACACTGAAACCCTTCCCCACACACTGAAACACCTTCCCCACACACTGAAGCACATCCCCCCGCACTGAAACACCTTCCCCACACACTGAAACACATTCCTCACACACTGAAAGCCTTCCAAACACACTGAAGCACATTCCCCACACACTGAAACCCCTTCCCCACACACTGAAATATATCCCCACACACTGAAAACCCTTCCCCACACACTGAAAACCCTTCCGCACACTGTGAAACCCTTCCCCACACACTGAAACCCCTTCCCCACACACTAAAACACATCCCCAAACACTTAAACCCATTCCCCACACACTGAAACCCCTTCCACACACACTGAAACACCGTCCACACACACTGAAACCCATTCCCCACACACTGAAACACCTTCCGCACACACTGAAACCCCTTCCCCACACACTGCAACCCTTTCCCCACACACTGAAACACCTTCCCACACACTGAAACCCCTTCCGAACACAGAGAAACCCTTCCCCACACACTGAAACCCCTTCCCCACACACTGAAATACATCCCCACACACTGAAACCCCTTCACCACAAACTGAAACCCCTTCCGCACACACTGAAACACCTTCTCCGCACACTTAAAACCCTTCCCCACACACGGAACCCCTTCCACAGACACTGAAACCCCTTCCCCACACACTGAAACCCCTTCCGCACACACTGAAACCCATCCCCACACAGTGAAAACACTTCCCCCCACACTGAAACCCCTTCCCCACGCACTGAAAACACTTCCCCCCACACTGAAACCCATCCCCACACTCAGAAACCCATTCCCCACTCACTGAAACCCCTTCCCCACACACTGAAACCCTTACCCACACTCTGAAACCCATTCCCCACACACTGAAACACCTTCCCCACACACTGAAACCCTTTCAACACACACTGAAACCCATCCCCACACACTGAAACACCTTCCCCACACACTGAAACACCTTCCCCACACACTGAAACCCCTTCCGCACACAGTGAAACCCTTCCGCACACACTGAAACACCTTCCCCACACACTGAAACACATCCCCACACACAGATACCCCTTCCCCACACACTGAAACACATCCCCACACACTGAAAACCCTTCCGCACACTCTGAAACACCTTCCCCACACACTGAAACCCATTCCGCACACAGAGAAACTCTTCCCCACACACTGAAACCACTTCCCCACACACTGAAATACATCCCCACACACTGAAACCACTCCCCACACACTGAAACCCCTTCCGCACACACTGAAACACCTTCCCCGCACAATTAAACCCCTTCCCCACACACTGAAACACCTTCCGCACACACTCAAACCCCTTCCCCACACATGAAACCCGTTCCGCAAAGAGTGAAACCCTTCCCCACACACTAAAACCCCTTCCCCACACACTGAAACCCCTTCCGCACACACTCAAACCCCTTCCCCACACATGAAACCCGTTCCGCAAAGAGTGAAACCCTTCCCCACACACGAAAACCCCTTCCCCACACACTGAAACCCCTTCCCCACACACTGAAACCCCTTCCCCACACAGTGAAAACACTTCCCCCCACAATGAAACCCTTCCACACACTCTGAAACGCCTTCCCCACACACTGAAACCCCTTCCCCACACACTGAAACCCTTACCCACACACTGAAACCCCTTCTGCACTCACTGAAACACCTTCGCCACACACTGAAACAGCTTCCCCACACACTGAAACCCCTTCCGCAAACAGTGAAACCCTTCCCCACACACTGAAACCCCTTCGCCACACACTAAAACACATCCCCACACACTGAAACCCCTTCCCCACACACTGAAACGCCTTCCGCACACACTGAAAACCCTTCCGCAGACACTGAAACACCTTCCCCACACACTGAAACCCCTTCCCCACACACTGAAACGACTTCCGCACATACTGAAACACCTTCCCAACACACTGAAACCCCTTCCCCACACACTGAAACCCCTTCCGCACACAGTGAAACCCTTCCCCACACACTGAAACATCTTCCCCACACACTGAAACACATCCCCACACACTGAAACTCCTTCCCCACAGACTGATACACATCCCCACACACTGAAACCCCTTCTGCACACACTGAAACACCTTCCCCACACGCTGAAACCCCTTTTGCACACAGTGAAACCCTTCCCCACACACTGAAACCCCTTCCCCACACACTAAAACACATCCCAACACACTGAAACCCATTTCCCACACACTGAAACCCCTTCCGCACACACAGAAACACCGTCCACAAACACTGAAACCCATTCCCCACACACTGAAACCCCTTCCGCACAAACTGAAACCCCTTCCGCACACACTGAAACACCTTCGCCACGCACGGAAACCCCTTCCCCACACACTGCAACCCCTTCCGCACACACTGAAACACCTTCCCCACACACTGAAACCCCTTCACCACACACTGAAACCCCTTACTCACACACCGAAATGGCTTCCGCACACACTGAAACCCCTTCCCCACACACTTTAACTCCTTCCCCACACTCTGAAACCCCTTCCGCACACAGAGAAACCCTTCCCCACACACTGAAACCCCTTCCCCACACACTGAAATACATCCCCACACACTGAAACACTTCCCCAAACACTGAAACACCTTCCCCACACTCTGAAGCACATCCCCCCGCACTGAAACACCTTCCCCACACACTGAAACACATTCCTCACACACTGAAAGCCTTCCAAACACACTGAAACACATTCCCCACACACTGAAACCCCTTCCCCACACACTGAAATATATCCCCACACACTGAAACCCTTCCCCACACACTGAAAACCCTTCTGCACACTGTGAAACCCTTCCCCACACACTGAAACCCCTTCCCCACACACTAAAACACATCCCCAAACACTGAAACCCATTCCCCACACACTGAAACCCCTTCCACACACACTGAAACACCGTCCACACACACTGAAACCCATTCCCCACACACTGAAACACCTTCCGCACACACTGAAACCCCTTCCCCACACACTGCAACCCTTTCCCCACACACTGAAACACCTTCCCCACACACTGAAACCCCTTCCGAACACAGAGAAACCCTTCCCCACACACTGAAACCCCTTCCCCACACACTGAAATACATCCCCACACACTGAAACCCCTTCACCACAAACTGAAACCCCTTCCGCACACACTGAAACACCTTCTCCGCACACTTAAAACCCTTCCCCACACACGGAACCCCTTCCGCAGACACTGAAACCCCTTTCCCACACACTAAAACCCCTTCCGCACACACTGAAACCCATCCCCACACAGTGAAAACACTTCCCCCCACACTGAAACCCCTTCCCCACACACTGAAAACACTTCCCCCCACACTGAAACCCATCCCCACACTCAGAAACCCATTCCCCACTCACTGAAACCCCTTCCCCACACACTGAAACCCTTACCCACACTCTGAAACCCATTCCCCACACACTGAAACACCTTCCCCACACACTGAAACCCTTTCCACACACACTGAAACCCATCCCCACACACTGAAACACCTTCCCCACACACTGAAACACCTTCCCCACACACTGAAACCCCTTCCGCACACAGTGAAACCCTTCCGCACACACTGAAACACCTTCCCCACACACTGAACAACATCCCCACACACAGATACCCCTTCCCCACACACTGAAACACATCCCCACACACTGATACCCCTTCCCCACACACTGAAACACCTTCCCCACACACTGAAACCCATTCCGCACACAGAGAAACTCTTCCCCACACACTGAAACCACTTCCCCACACACTGAAATACATCCCCAAACACTGAAACCACTTCCCCACACACTGAAACCCCTTCCGCACACACTGAAACACCTTCCCCGCACACTTAAACCCCTTCCCCACACACTGAAACACCTTCCGCACACACTCAAACCCCTTCCCCACACATGAAACCCGTTCCGCAAAGAGTGAAACCCTTCCCCACACACTAAAACCCCTTCCCCACACACTGAAACCCCTTCCGCACACACTCAAACCCCTTCCCCACACATGAAACCCGTTCCGCAAAGAGTGAAACCCTTCCCCACACACGAAAACCCCTTCTCCACACACTGAAACCCCTTCCCCACACACTGAAACCCCTTCCCCACACAGTGAAAACACTTCCCCCCACAATGAAACCCTTCCACACACTCTGAAACCCCTTCCCCACACACTGAAACCCCTTCCCCACACACTGAAACCCTTACCCACACACTGAAACCCCTTCTGCACTCACTGAAACACCTTCGCCACACACTGAAACAGCTTCCCCACACACTGAAACCCCTTCCGCAAACAGTGAAACCCTTCCCCACACACTGAAACCCCTTCGCCACACACTAAAACACATCCTCACACACTGAAACCCCTTCCCCACACACTGAAACGCCTTCCGCACACACTGAAAACCCTTCCGCAGACACTGAAACACCTTCCCCACACACTGAAACCCCTTCCCCACACACTGAAACGACTTCCGCACATACTGAAACACCTTCCCAACACACTGAAACCCCTTCCCCACACACTGAAACCCCTTCCGCACACAGTGAAACCCTTCCCCACACACTGAAACATCTTCCCCACACACTGAAACACATCCCCACACACTGAAACTCCTTCCCCACAGACTGATACACATCCCCACACACTGAAACCCCTTCTGCACACACTGAAACACCTTCGCCACACACTGAAACACCTTCCCCACACGCTGAAACCCCTTTTGCACACAGTGAAACCCTTCCCCACACACTGAAACCCCTTCCCCACACACTAAAACACATCCCAACACACTGAAACCCATTTCCCACACACTGAAACCCCTTCCGCACACACAGAAACACCATCCACAAACACTGAAACCCATTCCCCACACACTGAAACCCCTTCCGCACAAACTGAAACCCCTTCCGCACACACTGAAACACCTTCGCCACGCACGGAAACCCCTTCCCCACACACTGCAACCCCTTCCGCACACACTGAAACACCTTCCCCACACACTGAAACCCCTTCACCACACACTGAAACCCCTTACTCACACACCGAAATGGCTTCCGCATACACTGAAACCCCTTCCCCACACACTTTAACTCCTTCCCCACACACTGAAATACATCCCCACACACTGAAACCCTTCCCCACACACTGAAACACCTTCCCCACACTCTGAAGCACATCCCCCCGCACTGAAACACCTTCCCCACACACTGAAACACATTCCTCACACACTGAAAGCCTTCCAAACACACTGAAACACATTCCCCACACACTGAAACACCTTCCCCACACACTGAAACACCTTCCGCACACAGAGAAACCCTTCCCCACACACTGAAACCCCTTCCCCACACACTGAAATACATCCCCACACACTGAAACCCCTTCCCCACATACTGAAACCCCTTCCGCACACACTGAAACACCTTCCCCGCACACTTAAACCCCTTCCCCACACACGGAAACCCTTTCCGCACACACTGAAACCCCTTCCCCATACACTGAAACCTCTTCCCCACACACTGAAACCCCTTCCTCAGACACTGAAACACATCCCCACACTCTGAAATCCCTTCCCCACACACTGAAACCCCTTCCCCACACACTGAAAACACTTCCCCCCACACTGAAACCGATCCCCACACACTGAATCCCATCCCCACACACTGAAACCCCTTCCCCACACAATGAAACCCCTTCCCCACACACTGAAACACCTTCCCCACACACTGAAACCCCTTCCGCACACACTGAAACCCATCCCCACACACTAAAACCCATCCCCACACACTGAAACACCTTCCCCACACACAGAAACCCATTCCCCACACACTGAAACCCCTTCCGCGCATACTGAAACACCTTCCCCACACGCTGAAACCCCTTCACCACACACTGAAACCCCTTCCGCACATCGTGAAACACTTCCCCACGCACTGAAACCCCTTCCCCACACACTGTAACCCCTTCCTAACACACTGAAACATATCCACACACACTGAAACCCATTCCCGCACACTGAAACCACTTCCCCACACACTGAAAACACTTCGTCCCACACTGAAAACCTTCCCCACACACAGAAACCCATTCCCCACTCACTGAAACCCCTTCCCCACACAATGAAACCCTTACCCACACTCTGAAACCCATTCCCCACATACTGAAGCACCTTCCCCACACACTGAAACCCCTTCCCCACACACTTAAACCCCTTCCCCACACACTTAAACCCCTTCCCCACACACTAAAACACCTTCCCAGCACACTGAAACTCCTTCCTCACACACTGAAACCCATCCCCACACACTGAAACCCATCCCCACACACTGAAACACCTTCCACACACACTGAAACACATCCCCACACACTGAAACAGATGCGAAACACTGAAACACATCCCCACACACTGAAACACCTTCCCCACACACAGAAACCCCTTCCCCAAACACTGAAATACCATCCACACACTGAAACACCTTTCCCACACACTGAAACCCCTTCCCCACACACTGGAAACCTTCCCCACACACTGAAACACCTTCCCCAAACACTGACACCCCTTCCCCACACACTGAAACAGCTTCCCCACACACTGAAACCCCTTCCCCACACACTGAAACACCTTCCCCACACACTGAAACACATTCACCACACACTGAAAACCTTCCCCACACACTGAAACCCCTTTCACACACACTGAAACAACTTCCCCACACACTGAAACCCTTCCCCACACACTGAAACCCCTTCCGCACACAATGAAACACTTCACCATACACAGAAACCCCTTCCCCACACACTGAAACCCCTTCTCCACCCTCTGAAACACCTTCCCCACACACTGAAACGCCTTCCCCACACACTGAAACACCTTCACCACACACGGAAACCCCTTCCACACAAACTGAAACACCTTCCCGTACACACTGAAACCCTTCCCCACACACTGAAACACATTCCCCACACACTGAAACACATCCCCACACACTGAAACCCCTTCCCCGCACACTGAAACACCTTCCCCACACACTGAAACACCTTCTCCACTAACTGAAATACATCCCCACACACCGAAACCCCTTCCCCACACACTGAAACACATCCCCACACACTGAAACCCCTTCCCCGCACACTAAAACACCTTCCCCACACACTGAAACACCTTCCGCACACACTGAAACCCCTTCCCCACACACTGAAACCCCTTCTGCACACAGTGAAACCCTTCCCCATACACTGAAACACCATCCACACACACTGAAACACATCCCCACACACTGAAACCCCTTCCCCACACACTGAAACACATCCCGACACACTGAAATCCCTTCCCCACACACTTTAACTCCTTCCCCACACTCTGAAACCCCTTCCGCCCACAGAGAAACCCTTCCCCACACACTGAAACCCCTTCCCCACACACTGAAATACATCCCCACACACTGAAACCCTTCCCCACACACTGAAACACCTTCCCCACACTCTGAAGCACATCCCCACGCACTGAAACACCTTCCCCACACACTGAAACACATTCCTCACACACTGAAAGCCTGCCAAACACACTGAAACACATTCCCCACACACTGAAAACCCTTCCCCACACACTGAAATACATCCCCACGCACTGAAACCCTTCCCCACACACTGAAACCCCTTCCGCACACTGTGAAACCCTTCCCCACACACTGAAACCCCTTCCCCACACACTAAAACACATCCCCAAACACTGAAACCCATTCCCCACACACTGAAACCCCTTCCACACACACTGAAACACCGTCCACACACACTCAAACCCATTCCCCACACACTGAAACACCTTCCGCACACACTGAAACCCCTTCCCCACACACTGCAACCCTTTCCCCACACACTGAAACACCTTCCCCACACACTGAAACCCCTTCCGAACACAGAGAAACCCTTCCCCACACACTGAAACCCCTTCCCCACACACTGAAACCCCTTCACCACAAACTGAAACCCCTTCCGCACACACTGAAACACCTTCTCCGCACTCTTAAACCCCTTCCCCACACACGGAACCCCTTCCGCACACACTGAAACCCCTTCCCCACACACTGAAACCCCTTCCGCACACACTGAAACCCATTCCCCACACACTGAAAACACTTCCCCACACACTGAAACCCTTACCCACACTCTGAAACCCATTCCCCACAGACTGAAACACCTTCCCCAAACACTGAAACCCCTTCCCCACACACTGAAACCCCTTCCCCACACACTGAAACCCCTTCCCCACACATTGAATCCCTTTCCACACACACTGAAACCCATCCCCACACACTGAAACACCTTCCGCACACACTGAAACACCTTCCCCACACACTGAAACCCTTCCCCACACACTGAAACCCCTTCCGCACACAATGAAACACTTCACCACACAATGAAACCCCTTCCCCAAACACTGAAACCCCTTCTCCACCCTCTGAAACACCTTCCCCACACACTGAAACGCCTTCCCCACACACTGAAACACCTTCCCCACACACGGAAACCCCTTCCACACAAACTGAAACACCATCCCCACACACTGAAACCCTTCCCCACACACTGAAATACATTCGCCACACACTGAAACACTTCCCCACACACTGAAACACCTTCCCCACACACTGGAACCCCTTCCCCACGCACTGAAACCCTTCCCCACACACTGAAACACCTTCCTCACTCTCTGAAACCCCATCCCCACACACCGCAACACATCCCCACACACGGAAACACCTTCCCCACACACTGAAACCCCTTCCTCACACACTGAAACCCTTCCCCAAACACTGAAATCCATTCACCACAAACTGAAACACATTCCCCACTCACTGAAACCCCTTCCCCACACACTGAAACGCCTTCCGCACACACTGAAACACCTTCCGCACACACTGAAACAGCTTCCCCACAGACTGAAACCCCTTCGCCACACACTGAAACCCCTTCCGCACAAACTGAAACAGCATCCCCACACACTGAAAACGCTTCCCAACACATTAAAATCCCTTCCGCGCACAGTGAAACCCTTCCCCACACACTGAAACACTTCCCCACACACTGATATACATTCCCACACACCGAAACCCCTTCCGCACACACTGAAACACATCCCCACACACTGAAACCCCTTCCCCACACACTGAAACACCTTCCCCACACACTGAAACACCTTCCGCACACACTGAAACCCATTCCCCACACACTGAAACCCCTTCTGCACACAGTGAAACCCTTCCCCACACACTGAAACAGCATCCCCACACACTGAAACACATCCCCACACACTGAAACCCCTTCCCCACTCACTGAAACACATCCCCACACACTGAAACCCCTTCCCCACACACTTTAACTCCTTCCCCACACTCTGAAACCCCTTCCGCACACAGAGAAACCCTTCCCCACACACTGAAACCCCTTCCCCACACACTGAAATACAACCCCACACACTGAAACCCTTCCCCACACACTGAAACACCTTCCCCACACACTGAAGCACATCCCCACGCACTGAAACACCTTCCCCACACACTGAAACACATTCCTCACACACTGAAAGCCTTCCAAACACACTGAAACACTTTCCCCACACACTGAAACCCCTTCCCCACACACTGAAATACATCCCCACACACTGAAACCCTTCCCCACACACTGAAACCCCTTCCGCACACTGTGAAACCCTTCCCCACACACTGAAACCCCTTCCCCACACACTAAAACACATCCCCAAACACTGAAACCCATTCCCCACACACTGAAACCCCTTCCACACACACTGAAACACCGTCCACACACACTGAAACCCATTCCCCACACACTGAAACACCTCCCGCACACACTGAAACCCCTTCCCCACACACTGCAACCCTTTCCCCACACACTGAAACATCTTCCCCACACACTGAAACCCCTTCCGAACACAGAGAAACCCTTCCCCACACACTGAAACCCCTTCCCCACACACTGAAATACATCCCCACACACTGAAACCCCTTCACCACAAACTTAAACCCCTTCCGCACACACTGAAACACCTTCTCCGCACACTTAAAACACTTCCCCACACACGGAACCCCTTCCGCAGACACTGAAACCCCTTCCCCACACACTGAAAACCCCTTCCGCACACTCTGAAACCCATCCCCACACACTGAAAACACTTCCCCCCACACTGAAACCCCTTCCCCACACACTGAAAACACTTCCCCCCTCACTGAAACCCATCCCCACACTCAGAAACCCATTCCCCACTCACTGAAACCCTTACCCACACTCTGAAACCCATTCCCCACACACTGAAACACCTTGCCCACACACTGACACCCTTTCCACACACACTGAAACCCATCCCCACACACTGAAACACCTTCCCCACACACTGAAACACCTTCCCCACAAACTGAAACCCCTTCCGCACACAGTGAAACCCTTCCGCACGCACTGAAACACCTTCCCCACACACTGAAACACATCCCCACACACAGATACCACTTCCCCACACACTGAAACACATCCCCACACACTGATACCCCTTCCCCACACACTGAAACACCTTCCCCACACACTGAAACCCTTTCCGCACACAGAGAAACTCTTCCCCACACACTGAAACCACTTCCCCACACACTGAAATACATCCCCACACACTGAAACCACTTCCCCACACACTGAAACCCATTCCGCACACACTGAAACACCTTCCCCGCACACTTAAACCCCTTCCCCACACACTGAAACCCCTTCCGCACACACTCAAACCCCTTCCCCACACATGAAACCCGTTCCACAAAGAGTGAAACCCTTCCCCACACACTAAAACCCCTTCCCCACACACTGAAACCCCTTCCGCACACACTCAAACCCCTTCCCCACACATGAAACCCGTTCCGCAAAGAGTGAAACGCTTCCCCACACACTAAAACCCCTTCCCCACACACAGAAACCCCTTCCCCACACACTGAAACCCCTTCCCCACACAGTGAAAACACTTCCCCCCACAATGAAACCCTTCCACACACTCTGAAACGCCTTCCCCACACACTGAAACCCCTTCCCCACACACTGAAACCCTTACCCACACACTGAAACCCCTTCTGCACTCACTGAAACACCTTCGCCACACACTGAAACAGCTTCCCCACACACTGAAACCCCTTCCGCAAACAGTGAAACCCTTCCCCACACACTGAAACCCCTTCGCCACACACTAAAACACATCCCCACACACTGAAGCCCCTTCCCCACACACTGAAACGCCTTCCGCACACACTGAAAACCCTTCCGCAGACACTGAAACAAGTTCCCCACACACTGAAACCCCTTCCCCACACACTGAAACGACTTCCGCACATACTTAAACACCTTCCCAACACACTGAAACCCCTTCCCCACACACTGAAACCCCTTCCGCACACAGTGAAACCCTTCCACACACACTGAAACCCCTTCCCCAAACACTGAAACCTCTTCTCCACCCTCTGAAACACCTTCCCCACACACTGAAACGCCTTCCCCACACACTGAAACACCTTCCCCACACACGGAAACCCCTTCCACACAAACTGAAACACCTTCCCCACACACTGAAACCCTTCCCCACACACTGAAATACATTCGCCACACACTGAAACACTTCCCCACACACTGAAACACCTTCCCCACACACTGGAACCCCTTCCCCACGCACTGAAACCCTTCCCCACACACTGAAACACCTTCCCCACTCTCTGAAACCCCATCCCCACACACCGCAACACATCCCCACACACGGAAACACCTTCCCCACACACTGAAACCCCTTCCTCACACACTGAAACCCTTCCCCAAACACTGAAATCCATTCACGACAAACTGAAACAGCTTCCCCACAGACTGAAACCCCTTCGCCACACACTGAAACCCCTTCCGCACAAACTGAAACAGCATCCCCACACACTGAAAACGCTTCCCCACACATTAAAATCCCTTCCACACACAGTGAAACCCTTCCCCACACACTGAAACACTTCCCCACACAGTGAAATACATTCCCACACACCGAAACCCCTTCCGCACACACTGAAAACACTTCCCCCCTCACTGAAACCCATCCCCACACTCAGAAACCCATTCCCCACTCACTGAAACCCCTTCCCCACACACTGAAACCCTTACCCACACTCTGAAACCCATTCCACACACACTGAAACACCTTCCCCACACACTGACACCCTTTCCACACACACTGAAACCCATCCCCACACACTGAAACACCTTCCCCACACACTGAAACACCTTCCCCACACACTGAAACCCCTTCCGCACACAGTGAAACCCTTCCGCACACACTGAAACACCTTCCCCACACACTGAAACACATCCCCACACACAGATACCCCTTCCCCACACACTGAAACACATCCCCACACACTGATACCCCTTCCCCACACACTGAAACACCTTCCCCACACACTGAAACCCTTTCCGCACACAGAGAAACTCTTCCCCACACACTGAAACCACTTCCCCACACACTGAAATACATCCCCACACACTGAAACCACTTCCCCACACACTGAAACCCATTCCGCACACACTGAAACACCTTCCCCGCACACTTAAACCCCTTCCCCACACACTGAAACCCCTTCCGCACACACTCAAACCCCTTCCCCACACATGAAACCCGTTCCGCAAAGAGTGAAACCCTTCCCCACACACTAAAACCCCTTCCCCACACACTGAAACCCCTTCCGCACACACTCAAACCCCTTCCCCACACATGAAACCCGTTCCGCAAAGAGTGAAACCCTTCCCCACACACTAAAACCCCTTCCCCACACACTGAAACCCCTTCCCCACACACTGAAACCCCTTCCCCACACAGTGAAAACACTTCCCCCCACAATGAAACCCTTCCACACACTCTGAAACGCCTTCCCCACACACTGAAACCCCTTCCCCACACACTGAAACCCTTACCCACACACTGAAACCCCTTCTGCACTCACTGAAACACCTTCGCCACACACTGAAACAGCTTCCCCACACACTGAAACCCCTTCCGCAAACAGTGAAACCCTTCCCCACACACTGAAACCCCTTCGCCACACACTAAAACACATCCCCACACACTGAAACCCCTTCCCCACACACTGAAACGCCTTCCGCACACACTGAAAACCCTTCCGCAGACACTGAAACAAGTTCCCCACACACTGAAACCCCTTCCCCACACACTGAAACGACTTCCGCACATACTGAAACACCTTCCCAACACACTGAAACCCCTTCCCCACACACTGAAACCCCTTCCGCACACAGTGAAACCCTTCCCCACACACTGAAACCCCTTCCCCAAACACTGAAACCCCTTCTCCACCCTCTGAAACACCTTCCCCACACACTGAAACGCCTTCCCCACACACTGAAACACCTTCCCCACACACGGAAACCCCTTCCACACAAACTGAAACACCTTCCCCACACACTGAAACCCTTCCCCACACACTGAAATACATTCGCCACACACTGAAACACTTCCCCACACACTGAAACACCTTCCCCACACACTGGAACCCCTTCCCCACGCACTGAAACCCTTCCCCACACACTGAAACACCTTCCCCACTCTCTGAAACCCCATCCCCACACACCGCAACACATCCCCACACACGGAAACACCTTCCCCACACACTGAAACCCCTTCCTCACACACTGAAACCCTTCCCCAAACACTGAAATCCATTCACCACAAACTGAAACACATTCCCCACTCACTGAAACCCCTTACCCACACACTGAAACGCCTTCCGCACACACTGAAACACCTTCCGCACACACTGAAACAGCTTCCCCACAGACTGAAACCCCTTCGCCACACACTGAAACCCCTTCTGCACAAACTGAAACAGCATCCCCAAACACTGAAAACGCTTCCCCAC
The DNA here is from genome assembly GCF_036365525.1 of Heterodontus francisci. Lineage (NCBI taxonomy): Eukaryota > Metazoa > Chordata > Chondrichthyes > Heterodontiformes > Heterodontidae > Heterodontus > Heterodontus francisci. The sequence goes on along the minus strand of NW_027140409.1, from coordinate 44,195 downwards.
ACATTAAAATCCCTTCCGCACACAGTGAAACCCTTCCCCACACACTGAAACACTTCCCCACACAGTGAAATACATTCCCACACACCGAAACCCCTTCCGCACACACTGAAACACATCCCCACACACTGAAACCCCTTCCCCGCACACTGAAACACCTTCCCCACACACTGAAACACCTTCCGCACACACTGAAACCCATTCCCCACACACTGAAACCCCTTCTGCACACAGTGAAACCCTTCCCCACACACTGAAACAGCATCCCCACACACTGAAACACATCCCCACACACTGAAACCCCTTCCCCACTCACTGAAACACATCCCCACACACTGAAACCCCTTCCCCACACACTGAAGCCACTTCCGCACACACTGAAACACCTTCCCAACACACTGAAACCCCTTCCCCACACTCTGAAACCCCTTCCCCACACACTGAAATCCCTTCCGCACACACTGAAACGCCTTCCCCACACAATGAAACCACTTCCCCACACACTGAAACCCCTTCCGCACACACTGAAACCCCTTCCACACACAGTTAAACCCTTCCCCACACTCTGAAACCCATTCCCCACACACTGAAACCCCTTCCCCACACACTGACTCCACTTCAGCACACAATGAAACGCCTTCCTCACACAATGAAATGTCCTTCCCCACACACTGAATCCCCGTCCCCACACACTGAAGCCACTTCCGCACACACTGAAACACCGTCCCAACACACTGAAACCCCTTCCCCACACTCTGAAACCCCTTCCCCACACACTGAAACACATCCCCACACACTGAAACCCCTTCCACACACACTGAAATACATCCCCACACACTGAAACCCCTTCACCACACACTGAAACCCCTTCCCCACACACTGAAACCCCTTCCGCACACAGTGAAACCCTTCCCCATACACTGAAACCCCTTCCCCACACACTGAAACACATCCACACACACTGAAACCCCTTCCCCACAAACTGAATCCCCTTCCGCACACACTGAAACCCCTTCCGCACACACTGAAACACCTTCCCCACACAATGAAACCCCTTCCCCACACACTGCAATCCCTTCCCCACACACTGAAACCCCTTCCGCACACACTGAAACACCTTCCCCACACACTGAAACTCCTTCCCCAAACACTGAAACACCTTCCGCACACACTGAAACCACTTCTGCACACACTGAAACACCTTCCCAACACACTGAAACCCCTTTCCCACACTCTGAAACCCCTTCCCCACTCACTGAAACCCCGTCCGCACTCACTGAAACGCCTTCCCCACACAATGAAACCACTTCCCCACACACTGAAACCCCTTCTGCACACAGTGATACCCTTTCCCACACACTGAAACACCTTCCCCAAACACTGAAACACATCCCCAGACACTGAAACCCTTTCCCCACACACTGAAACACATCTCCACACACTGAAACCCCTCCCACACACTGAAACACATCCCCACACACTGAAACACCTTCCCACACACTGAAACACCTTCCCCACACACTGAAACACTTTCCACACACAGTGAAACCCATTCCCACACACTGGAACCCCTTCCCCACACACTGAAACACATCCGCACACACAGACACCCCTTCCCCACACACTGAAACCCCTTCCGCACACACTGAAACACCTTCCCCACACACTGAAACACCTTTCCCACAAACTGAAACCCCTTCCGCACACACTGAAACCCTTTCAGCACAAACTGAAACACGATCCCCACACACTGAAACCCCTTCCCCACACACTGCAACCCCTTCCCCACACACTGAAACCCCTTCCGCACCCACAGAAACACCTTCCGCACGCACTGAAACACATCGCCACACACTGAAACACATTCCCCACACACTGAAACCCCTTCCGCACACACTGAAACCCATTCCCACACACTGAAACCCATTCCCACACACTGAAATCCTTCCCCACGCACTGAAACACATCCCCACACACTGAAACACATCCCCACACACTGAAACACCTTCCCCATACACTGAAATACCTTCCCCACACACTGCAACACCTTCCACACACACTGAAACAACCTCCCCACACAATGAAACCCCTTTCCCACACTCTGAAACCCCGTCCTCACACACTGTAATCCTTCCCCACATACTGAAACACTTCCCCACACACTGAAACCCCTTTCCCACAAACTGAAACCCCTTCCCCACACACTGAAACCCCTTCCCCACACACTGAAACCCTTCCCCACGCACTGAAACCCCTTCCCCACAAACTGAAACCGTTCACCACACACTGAAAACACTTCCCCACATCATGAAACCCCTTCTCCACACACTGAAACACCTTCCCCACACACTGAAACCCCTTCTGCACACACTGAAACCCTTCTCCACGCACTGAAACCCTTCTCCACGCACTGAAACCCCTTCCCCACACACTGAAACACCTTCCACACACAGTTAAACCCTTCCCCACACACTGAAACCCATTCCCTACAAACTGAAACCCCTTCCCCATACACTGAATCCCCTTCAGCACACAATGAAACACCTTCCCCACACAATGAAACACCTTCCCCACACACTGAATCCCCGTCCCCACACACTGAAACCGCTTCTGCACACAATGAAACACCTTCCCCACACACTGATACACGTTCCCCACACACTGAAACAGCTTCCGCACACACTGAAGCCACTTCCGCACACACTGAAACACCTTCCCAACACACTGAAACTCCTTCCCCACACTCTGAAACCCCTTCCCCACACACTGAAACCCCTTCCGCACACACAGAAACGCCTTCCCCACACAATGAAACCACTTCCCCACACACTGAAACTCTTTCCGCACACAGTGAAACCCTTTCCACACACACTGAAACTCATCACCACACACTGAAACCCCTTCCCCACACACTGAAACCCCTTCCCCACACACTGAACCCCCTTCCACACACAGTGAAAACCTTCCCCACACACTGAAACCCCTTCCCCACACACTTTAAACCCTGCCCCACACAATGAAACACCTTCCCCAAAGACTGAAACACCTTCCCCACACACTGAAACAGCTTACGCACACACTGAAGCCACTTCTGCACACACTGAAACACATTCCCAACACACTGAAACCCCTTCCCCACACTCTGAAATCCCTTCCCCACACACTGAAACCCCTTCCGCACACACTGAAACGCCTTCCCCACACAATGAAACCACTTCCCCACACACTGAAACCCCTTCCGCACACAGTGAAATCCTTTCCCACACACTGAAACCCCTTCCCCAGACACTGAAACACATCCCCACACACTGAAATCCCTCCCCCACATACTGAAATTCATCTCCACACACTGAAACCCCTTCCACACACACTGAAACACATCCCCACAAACTGAAACACCTTCCCCACACACTGAAACCCCTTCCCCACACACTGAAACCCCTTCCGCACACAGTGAAACCATTCCCCACACACAGAAACCCCTTCCCCACACACTGAAACACATCCGCACACACAGACACCTCTTCCCCACACACTGAAACCACTTCCACACACACTGAAACGCCTTCCCCACACACCGAAACCCCTTCCCCACAAACTGAAACCCCTTCCGCACAGTCTGAAACCCCTTCTGCTCACACTGAAACACCTTCCCCACACACTGAAACCCCACCCCCACACACTGAAACCCCTTCCCCACACACTGAAACCTCTTCCCCACACACTGAAACACATCCCCACACACTGAAACAAGTTCCGCACACACTGATACCCATTCCGCAAACATTGAAACCCATCCCCACACACTGAAACACCTTCCCCAAACATTGAAACACCTTCCGCACACACTGAAACACATCCCCACACACTGAAGCACATCCACATGCACTGAAACACCTTCCCCACACACTGAAACCCCTTCTCCACACACTGAAACACCTTCCCCACACACTGAAACACATCCCCACTCACTGAAACACCTACCCCACACACTGAAACACATCCCCACACACTGAAACACATCCCCACACACTGAAGCACATCCACATGCACTGAAACACCTTCCCCACACACTGAAACCCCTTCTCCACACACTGAAACACCTTCCCCACACACTGAAACCCCTTCCGCACACACAGAAACGCCTTCCCCACACAATGAAACCACTTCCCCACACACTGAAACTCTTTCCGCACACAGTGAAACCCTTTCCACACACACTGAAACTCATCACCACACACTGAAACCCCTTCCCCACACACTGAAACCCCTTCCCCACACACTGAACCCCCTTCCACACACAGTGAATACCTTCCCCACACACTGAAACCCCTTCCCCACACACTTTAAACCCTGCCCCACACAATGAAACACCTTCCCCAAAGACTGAAACACCTTCCCCACACACTGAAACAGCTTCCGCACACGCTGAAGCCACTTCCGCACACACTGAAACACATTCCCAACACACTGAAACCCCTTCCCCACACTCTGAAATCCCTTCCCCACACACTGAAACCCCTTCCGCACACACTGAAACGCCTTCCCCACACAATGAAACCACTTCCCCACACACTGAAACCCCTTCCGCACACAGTGAAATCCTTTCCCACACACTGAAACCCCTTCCCCAGACACTGAAACACATCCCCACACACTGAAACCCCTCCCCCACATACTGAAATTCATCTCCACACACTGAAACCCCTTCCACACACACTGAAACACATCCCCACAAACTGAAACACCTTCCCCACACACTGAAACCCCTTCCCCACATACTGAAACCCCTTCCGCACACAGTGAAACCATTCCCCACACACAGAAACACCTTCCCCACACACTGAAACACATCCGCACACACAGACAACTCTTCCCCACACACTGAAACAACTTCCACACACACTGAAACACCTTCCCCACACACTGAAACCCCTTCCCCACAAACTGAAACCCCTTCCGCACAGACTGAAACCCCTTCTGCTCACACTGAAACACCTTCCCCACACACTGAAACCCCACCCCCACACACTGAAACCCCTTCCCCACACACTGAAACCCCTTCCCCACACACTGAAACACATCCCCACACACTGAAACAAGTTCCCCACACACTGATACCCCTTCCGCAAACATTGAAACCCATCCCCACACACTGAAACACCTTCCCCAAACATTGAAACACCTTCCGCACACACTGAAACACATCCCCACACACTGAAGCACATCCACATGCACTGAAACACCTTCCCCACACACTGAAACCCCTTCTCCACACACTGAAACACCTTCCCCACTCACTGAAACACATCCCCACTCACTGAAACACCTTCCCCACACACTGAAACACATCCCCACACACTGAAACACATCCCCACACACTGAAGCACATCCACATGCACTGAAACACCTTCCCCACACACTGAAACCCCTTCTCCAAACACTGAAACACCTTCCCCACACACTGAAACACCTTCCCCACACACGGAAATCACATCCCCACACACTGAAACCCTTCCCCACACTTTGAAACGACTTCCCCACACACTGAAACACCTTCCCCACAAACTGTAACACCTTCCCCACACACTGAAACCCCTTCCGCACACAATGAAACCCATCCCCACAAACTGACACCCATCCCCACACAATGAAACCCCTTCCCCACACACTGAAACCCCTTCCCCACAGACTGAAACACCTTCCCCACACTCGGAAACTCCTTCCTCACACACTGAAACCCATCCCCACACACTGAAACCCATCCCCACACACTGAAACACATCCCCACACACTGAAACACCTTCCCCACACACTGAGACCCCTTCCCCACACACGAATACCTCTTCCCCACACAGTGAAACACATTCCCCACACTTTGAAATACCATCCCCACACACTGAAACACCTTTCCCACACACTGAAACCCCTTACCCACGCACTGGAACCCTTCCCCACACCCTGAAACACCTTCCCCAAACACGGAAACCCCTTCCCCACACACTGAAACAGCTTCCTCACAAACTGAATCCCCTTACCCACACACTGAAACACCTTCCCCACACAATGAAACACATTACCCACACACTGAAACACCTTCCCCACAAACTGAAACCCGTTCTGCACACACTGAAACACCTTCCCCACACAAAGAAACCATTCCCCACACACTGAAACCCCTTCCCCACACACTGAAACACCATCTCCACACACTGAAACACCTTCGCCACACACTGAAACGCCCTCCGCACACACTGGAACACCTTACCCACACACCGAAACCCCTTCCCCACACACCGAAACCCTTCCCCACACACTGAAACCCCTTCCCCACAAACTGAAACCCTTTTCCGCACACACTGAAACCCATCCCCACACTCTGAGACCCATCCCCACACACTGAAACCCCTTCCCCACACACTGAAACCCCTTCCCCACACTCTGAAACACCTTCCCCACTCACTGAAACACATTCCCCACACACTGAAATCCCTTCCGCACAAACTGAAACACATCCCCACACACTGAAAGCCATCCCCACACACTGAAAACCATCCCCACACACTGAAAAACCTTCCCCACACACTGAAACCATTCCCCACACACTGAAACACATCCCCACACACTGAAACACATCCCCACACACTGAAGCACCTTCCCCACACACTGAAACCCCTTCCCTACACACAGAAACCCTTTCCGCACACAGTGAAACCCTTCCCCACACACTGAAACACCTTCCCCACACACTGAAACACATCCCCATACACTGAAACTCCATCCCCACACACTGAAACCCATCCCCATACACTGAAACCCCTTCCCCACACACTGAAACCCCTTCCCCACACACTGAAACCCTTCCCCATACACTGAAAAAAATTCCCCACACACTGAAACACTTCCCCACACACTGAAACACCTTCCCCACTCACTGGAACCACTTCCCCACGCACTGAAACCCGTTCCCCACACACTGCAACACATCCCCACACACTGAAACAACTTCCCCACACACAGAAACCCCTTCCCCACACACTGAAACCCTTCCCCAAACACTGAAACCCATTCACCACAAACTGAAACACATTCCCCACACACTGAATCCCCTACCCCACAGACTGAAACCCCTTCCCCACACACTGAAACCCCTTCCGCACATACTGAAACACCTTCCGCACACACTGAAACCCCATCCCCACTCACTGAAACCCCTTCTGCAGACAGAGAAACCCTTCCCCACACACTGAAACACCTTCCCCACAAACTGAATCCCCTTCCCCACACACTGAAACACGTTCCGCACACAGTGAAACCCTTCCCCACACACTGAAACCCCTGCCGCACACACTGAAATCCCTTCCTCAGAAACTGAAACACATCCCCACACACTGAAACCCCTTCCCCCCACACTGAAACCCTTCCCCAAACTCTGAAACGCCTTCCCCACACACTGAAACCCCTTCCCGACAAACTGAAACCCTTACCCACACTCTGAAACCACTTCCCCACACACTGAAAACCATCCCCACACACTGAAACACCTTCCCCACACACAGGAACCGTTCCCCACACACTGAAACACATCCCCACAAACTGAAACAAATCCCCACACACTGACGCACGTTCCCCACACTCTGAAACCCTTACCCACACTCTGAAACCCCTTCCCCACACACTGAAACACCTTACCCACACACTGAAACACCTTCCCCACACACTGAAACACATTCCCCACACACTGAAAGCCTTCCAAACACACTGAAACACATTCCCCACACACTGAAACCCCTTCCCCACACACTGAAACCCCTTCCCCACACACTGAAACGCCTTCCGCACACACTGAAACCCCTTCCGCACGCACTGAACCACCTTCCCCACGCATTGAAACACCTTCCCAACACAATGAAACCCCTTCCGCACATACTGTAACACCTTCCCCACACACTGAAACCCCTTCCCCACACACTGAAACCCCTTCCGCACACAGTGAAACCCTTCCACACACACTGAAACTCCTTCCCCACACACTGAAGCACATCCCCACACACTGAAACCTCTTCCGCACTAACTGAAACACCTTCGCCACACACTGAAACACCTTCCCCACACACTGAAACCCCTTCAGCTCACAGTGAAACCCTTCCCCACACACTGAAGCACATCCCCACACATAGAAACACCTTCCCCACACACTGAAACCCCTTCTGCACACACTGAAACACCTTCCGCACACACTGAAACACCTTCCCCACACACTGAAACACCTTCCCCACACACTGAAACCCATCCCCACACACTGAAACACCTTCCCCACACACTGAAACACATCCCCACACACTGAAACACATCCCCACACACTGAAGCACATCCACACGCTCTGAAACACCTCCCCCACACACTGAAACCCCTTCTCCACACACTGAAACACCTTCCCCACACACTGAAACACCTTCCCCACGCACGGAAATCACATCCCCACACACTGAAACCCTTCCCCACACTTTGAAACGACTTCCCCACACACTGAAACACCTTCCCCACAAACTGTAACACTTTCCCCACACACTGAAACCCCTTCCGCACACAATGAAACCCATCCCCACAAACTGACACCCATCCCCACACACTGAAACCCCTGCCCCACACACTGAAACCCCTTCCCCACACACTGAAACACCTTCCCCACACTCGGAAACTCCTTCCTCACACACTGAAACACATCCCCACACACTGAAACCCATCCCCACACACTGAAACACATCCCCACACACTGAAACACCTTCCCCACACACTGAGACCCCTTCTCCACACACGAATACATCTTCCCCACACACTGAAACACATTCCCCACACACTGAAATACCATCCCCACACTCTGAAACTCCTTTCCCACACACTGAAACCCCTTACCCACGCACTGGAACCCTTCCCCACACCCTGAAACACCTTCCCCAAACACGGAAACCCCTTCCCCACACACTGAAACAGCTTCCCCACAAACTGAATCCCCTTACCCACACACTGAAACACCTTCCCCACACAAAGAAACCATTCCCCACACACTGAAACCCCTTCCCCACACACAGAAACACCATCTCCACACACTGAAACACCTTCCCCACACACTGAAACGCCTTCCGCACACACTGGAACACCTAACCCACACACCGAAACCCCTTCCCCACACACCGAAACCCTTCCCCACACACTGAAACCCCTTCCCCACAAACTGAAACCCTTTTCCACACACACTGAAACCCATCCCCACACTCTGAGACCCATCCCCACACACAGAAACCCCTTCCCCACACACTGAAACCCCTTCCCCACACTCTGAAACACCTTCCCCACTCACTGAAACACCTTCCCCACACACTGAAATCCCTTCCGCACAAACTGAAACACATCCCCACACACTGAAAGCCATCCCTACACACTGAAAACCATCCCCACACACTGAAACACCTTCCCCACACACTGAAACCATTCCCCACACACTGAAACACATCCCCACACACTGAAACACATCCCCACACACTGAAGCACCTTCCCCACACACTGAAACCCCTTCCCTACACACAGAAACCCTTTCCGCACACAGTGAAACCCTTCCCCACACACTGAAACACCTTCCCCACACACTGGAACACATCCCCACACACTGAAACTCCATCCCCACACACTGAAACCCATCCCCACACACTGAAACCCCTTCCCCACACACTGAAACCCCTTCCCCACACACTGAAACACTTCCCCATACACTGGAAACCCTGCCCCACACACTGAAATCCCTTCCTCAGAAACTGAAACACATCCCCACACACTGAAACCCCTTCCCCCACACTGAAACCCTTCCCCAAACTCTGAAACGCCTTCCCCACACACTGAAACCCCTTCCCGACAAACTGAAACCCTTACCCACACTCTGAAACCCCTTCCCCACACACTGAAAACCATCCCCACACACTGAAACACATCCCCACACACTGAAACAAATCCCCACACACTGACGCACGTTCCCCATACTCTGAAACCCTTACCCACACTCTGAAACCCCTTCCCCACACACTGAAACACCTTCCCCACACACTGAAACCCCTTCCCCACACACCGAAACACCTTACCCACACACTGAAACACCTTCCCCACACACTGAAACACCTTCCGCACACACTGAAACCCATCCCCACACACTGAAACCCATCCCCACACACTGAAACCCCTTCCCCATACACTGAAACCCTTTCCCCACACACTGAAACACCTTCCTCACACACAGAAACACCTTCCCCATACAAAGAAACCCCTTCCGCACACACTGAAACCCATCCCAACACACTGAAACCCATCCCCACACACTGAAAACATTCCCCACACACTGAAACACCTTCGCCACAAATTGAAACCCCTTCTGCACGCACTGAAACACCTTCCCCACAGACTGACACCCTTCCCCACACACTGAAACCCCTTCCCCACACAATGAAACCCTTCCCCACACACTGAAACCCCTTCCCCACACACTGAAACACCTTCTCCACACACTGAAACAACTTCCCCACACACTGAAACGCCTTCCGCACACAATGAAACACCTTCCCCACACACCGAAACACCTTCCCCACACACGGAAACCCCTTCGACACACACTGAAACACCTTCCCCACACACTGAAACCACTTCCCACACACCGAAACCCCTCCCCACACTCTGAAACCCATCCCCACACACTGAAACACCTTCCCGACAAACTGAAACCCTTAGCCACACTCTGAAACCCCTTCCCCACACACTGAAACCCATCCCCACACACTGAAAACCATCCCCACACACTGAAACACCTCCCCAAAAATTGAAACCCCTTCCCCACACACTGAAACCCCTTCTGCACATACTGAAACATCTTCCCCACACACTGAAACCCCATCCCCACACACTGAAACCCCTTCCGCAGACAGAGAAACCCTTCCCCACACACTGAAACAACTTCCCCACAAACTGAATCCCCTTCCCCACACACTGAAACCCGTTCCACACACAGTGAAACCCTTCCCCACACACTGAAACCCCTGCCCCACACACTGAAATCCCTTCCTCAGAAACTGAAACACATCCCCACACACTGATACCCCTTCCCCCACACTGAAACCCTTCCCCAAACTCTGAAACGCCTTCCCCACACACTGAAACCCCTTCCCGACAAACTGAAACCCATACCCACACTCTGAAACCCCTTCCCCACACACTGAAATCCATCCCCACACACTGACACACCTTCCCCACACACAGAAACCGTTCCCCACACAGTGAAACACATCCCCACACACTGAAACAAATCCCCACACACTGACGCACCTTCCCCACACACTGAAACCCTTACCCACACTCTGAAACCCCTTCCCCACACACTGAAACACCTTCCCCACACACTGAAACCCCTTTCCCACACACCAAAACACCTTACCCACACACTGAAACACCTTCCCCACACACTGAAACCCCTTCCGCACACACTGAAACCCATCCCCACACACTGAAACCCATCCCCACACACTGAAACCCCTTCCCCATACACTGAAACCCCTTCCCCACTCACTGAAACCCCTTCCCCACACACAGAAACACCTTCCCCATTCAAAGAAACCCCTTCCGCACACACTGAAACCCATCCCAACACACTGAAAACCATCCCCACACACTGAAACACCTTCCCCACAAATTGAAACCCCTTCCGCACACACTGAAACACCTTCCCCACAGACTGACACCCTTCCCCACACACTGAAACCCCCTCCCCACACAATGAAACCCTTCCCCACACACTGAAACCCCTTCCCCACACACTGAAACACCTTCTCCACAAACTGAAACAACTTCCCCACACACTGAAACGCCTTCCGCACACAATGCAACACCTTCCCCACACACCGAAACACCTTCCCCACACACGGAAACCCCTTCCACACACACTGAAACACCTTCCCGACACACTGAAACCCCTTCCCTACACACAGAAACCCTTTCCGCACACAGTGAAACCCTTCCCCACACACTGAAGCACCTTCCCCACACACTGAAACATATCCCCACACACTGAAACTCCTTCCCCACACACTGAAACCCATCCCCACACACTGAAACCCCTTCCCCACACACCGAAAATCCATCCCCACACACTGAAACACCTTTCCCACACACTGAAACCTCTTACCCACGCACTGGAACCCTTCCACACACCCTGAAACACCTTCCCCAAACACGGAAACCCCTTCCCCACACACTGAAACAGCTTCCCCACAAACTGAATCCCATACCCACACACTGAAACACCTTCCCCACACAAAGAAACACATTCCCCACACACTGAAACACCTTCCCCACAAACTGAAACCCCTTCTGCACACACTGAAACACCTTCCCCACACAAAGAAACCATTCCCCACACACTGAAACCCCTTCCCCACACACTGAAACACCATCTCCACACACTGAAACACCTTCCCCACACACTGAAACGCCTTCCGCACACACTGGAACACCTTAACCACACACCAAAACCCCTTCCCCACTCACCGAAACCCTTCCCCACACACTGAAACCCCTTCCCCACAAACTGAAACCCTTTTCCACACACACTGAAACCCATCCCCACACTCTGAGACCCATCCCCACACACTGAAACCCCTTCCCCACACACTGAAACCCCTTCCCCACACTCTGAAACCCCTTCCCCACTCACTGAAACACCTTCCCCACACACTGAAATGCCTTCCGCACAAACTGAAACACATCCCCACACACTGAAAGCCATCCCCACACACTGAAAACCATCCCCACACACTGAAACACCTTCCCCACACACTGAAACCATTCCCCACACACTGAAACACATCCCCACACACTGAAACACATCCCCACACACTGAAGCACCTTCCCCACACACTGAAACCCCTTCCCTACACACAGAAACCCTTTCCGCACACAGTGAAACTCTTCCCCACACACTGAAACACTTTCCCCACACACTGAAACACATCCCCACACACTGAAACTCCTTCCCAACACACTGAAACCCATCCCCACACACTGAAACCCCTTCCCCACACACTGAAACCCCTTCCCCACACACTGAAACCCTTCCCCATACACTGAAAAAAATTCCCCACACACTGAAACACTTCCCCACACACTGAAACACCTTCCCCACTCACTGGAGCCCCTTCCCCACGCACTGAAACCCCTTCCCCACACACTGAAACACCTTCCCCACACTCTGAAACTCCATCCCCACACACTGCAACACATCCCCACACACTGAAACAACTTCCCCACACACAGAAACCCCTTCCCCACACACTGAAACCCTTCCCCAAACACTGAAACCCATTCACCACAAACTGAAACACATTCCCCACACACTGAATCCCCTACCCCACAGACTGAAACCACTTCCCCACACACTGAAAGCCATCCCCACACACTGAAAACAATCCCCACACACTGAAACACCTTCCCCACACACTGAAACCATTCCCCACACACTGAAACACATCCACACACACTGAAACACATCCCCACACACTGAAGCACCTTCCCCACACACTGAAACCCCTTCCCTACACACAGAAACCCTTTCCGCACACAGTGAAACTCTTCCCCACACACTGAAACACTATCCCCACACACTGAAACACATCCCCACACACTGAAACTCCTTCCCCACACACTGAAACCCATCCCCACACACTGAAACCCCTTCCCCACACTCTGAAACCCCTTCCCCACACACTGAAACCCTTCCCCATACACTGAAAAAAATTCCCCACACACTGAAACACTTCCCCACACACTGAAACACCTTCCCCACTCAATGGAACCCCTTCCCCACGCACTGAAACCCCTTCCCCACACACTGAAACACCTTCCCCACACACTGAAGCACCTTCCCCACACACTGAAACCCCTTCCCTACACACAGAAACCCTTTCCGCACACAGTGAAACCCTTCCCCACACACTGAAACACCTTCCCCACACACTGGAACACATCCCCACACACTGAAACTCCATCCCCACACACTGAAACCCATCCCCACACACTGAAACCCCTTCCCCACACACTGAAACCCCTTCCCCACACACTGAAACACTTCCCCATACACTGGAAACCCTGCCCCACACACTGAAATCCCTTCCTCAGAAACTGAAACACATCCCCACACACTGAAACCCCTTCCCCCACACTGAAACCCTTCCCCAAACTCTGAAACGCCTTCCCCACACACTGAAACCCCTTCCCGACAAACTGAAACCCTTACCCACACTCTGAAACCCCTTCCCCACACACTGAAAACCATCCCCACACACTGAAACACATCCCCACACACTGAAACAAATCCCCACACACTGACGCACGTTCCCCATACTCTGAAACCCTTACCCACACTCTGAAACCCCTTCCCCACACACTGAAACACCTTCCCCACACACTGAAACCCCTTCCCCACACACCGAAACACCTTACCCACACACTGAAACACCTTCCCCACACACTGAAACACCTTCCGCACACACTGAAACCCATCCCCACACACTGAAACCCATCCCCACACACTGAAACCCCTTCCCCATACACTGAAACCCTTTCCCCACACACTGAAACACCTTCCTCACACACAGAAACACCTTCCCCATACAAAGAAACCCCTTCCGCACACACTGAAACCCATCCCAACACACTGAAACCCATCCCCACACACTGAAAACATTCCCCACACACTGAAACACCTTCGCCACAAATTGAAACCCCTTCTGCACGCACTGAAACACCTTCCCCACAGACTGACACCCTTCCCCACACACTGAAACCCCTTCCCCACACAATGAAACCCTTCCCCACACACTGAAACCCCTTCCCCACACACTGAAACACCTTCTCCACACACTGAAACAACTTCCCCACACACTGAAACGCCTTCCGCACACAATGAAACACCTTCCCCACACACCGAAACACCTTCCCCACACACGGAAACCCCTTCGACACACACTGAAACACCTTCCCCACACACTGAAACCACTTCCCACACACCGAAACCCCTCCCCACACTCTGAAACCCATCCCCACACACTGAAACACCTTCCCGACAAACTGAAACCCTTAGCCACACTCTGAAACCCCTTCCCCACACACTGAAACCCATCCCCACACACTGAAAACCATCCCCACACACTGAAACACCTCCCCAAAAATTGAAACCCCTTCCCCACACACTGAAACCCCTTCTGCACATACTGAAACATCTTCCCCACACACTGAAACCCCATCCCCACACACTGAAACCCCTTCCGCAGACAGAGAAACCCTTCCCCACACACTGAAACAACTTCCCCACAAACTGAATCCCCTTCCCCACACACTGAAACCCGTTCCACACACAGTGAAACCCTTCCCCACACACTGAAACCCCTGCCCCACACACTGAAATCCCTTCCTCAGAAACTGAAACACATCCCCACACACTGATACCCCTTCCCCCACACTGAAACCCTTCCCCAAACTCTGAAACGCCTTCCCCACACACTGAAACCCCTTCCCGACAAACTGAAACCCATACCCACACTCTGAAACCCCTTCCCCACACACTGAAATCCATCCCCACACACTGACACACCTTCCCCACACACAGAAACCGTTCCCCACACAGTGAAACACATCCCCACACACTGAAACAAATCCCCACACACTGACGCACCTTCCCCACACACTGAAACCCTTACCCACACTCTGAAACCCCTTCCCCACACACTGAAACACCTTCCCCACACACTGAAACCCCTTTCCCACACACCAAAACACCTTACCCACACACTGAAACACCTTCCCCACACACTGAAACCCCTTCCGCACACACTGAAACCCATCCCCACACACTGAAACCCATCCCCACACACTGAAACCCCTTCCCCATACACTGAAACCCCTTCCCCACTCACTGAAACCCCTTCCCCACACACAGAAACACCTTCCCCATTCAAAGAAACCCCTTCCGCACACACTGAAACCCATCCCAACACACTGAAAACCATCCCCACACACTGAAACACCTTCCCCACAAATTGAAACCCCTTCCGCACACACTGAAACACCTTCCCCACAGACTGACACCCTTCCCCACACACTGAAACCCCCTCCCCACACAATGAAACCCTTCCCCACACACTGAAACCCCTTCCCCACACACTGAAACACCTTCTCCACAAACTGAAACAACTTCCCCACACACTGAAACGCCTTCCGCACACAATGCAACACCTTCCCCACACACCGAAACACCTTCCCCACACACGGAAACCCCTTCCACACACACTGAAACACCTTCCCGACACACTGAAACCCCTTCCCTACACACAGAAACCCTTTCCGCACACAGTGAAACCCTTCCCCACACACTGAAGCACCTTCCCCACACACTGAAACATATCCCCACACACTGAAACTCCTTCCCCACACACTGAAACCCATCCCCACACACTGAAACCCCTTCCCCACACACCGAAAATCCATCCCCACACACTGAAACACCTTTCCCACACACTGAAACCTCTTACCCACGCACTGGAACCCTTCCACACACCCTGAAACACCTTCCCCAAACACGGAAACCCCTTCCCCACACACTGAAACAGCTTCCCCACAAACTGAATCCCATACCCACACACTGAAACACCTTCCCCACACAAAGAAACACATTCCCCACACACTGAAACACCTTCCCCACAAACTGAAACCCCTTCTGCACACACTGAAACACCTTCCCCACACAAAGAAACCATTCCCCACACACTGAAACCCCTTCCCCACACACTGAAACACCATCTCCACACACTGAAACACCTTCCCCACACACTGAAACGCCTTCCGCACACACTGGAACACCTTAACCACACACCAAAACCCCTTCCCCACTCACCGAAACCCTTCCCCACACACTGAAACCCCTTCCCCACAAACTGAAACCCTTTTCCACACACACTGAAACCCATCCCCACACTCTGAGACCCATCCCCACACACTGAAACCCCTTCCCCACACACTGAAACCCCTTCCCCACACTCTGAAACCCCTTCCCCACTCACTGAAACACCTTCCCCACACACTGAAATGCCTTCCGCACAAACTGAAACACATCCCCACACACTGAAAGCCATCCCCACACACTGAAAACCATCCCCACACACTGAAACACCTTCCCCACACACTGAAACCATTCCCCACACACTGAAACACATCCCCACACACTGAAACACATCCCCACACACTGAAGCACCTTCCCCACACACTGAAACCCCTTCCCTACACACAGAAACCCTTTCCGCACACAGTGAAACTCTTCCCCACACACTGAAACACTTTCCCCACACACTGAAACACATCCCCACACACTGAAACTCCTTCCCAACACACTGAAACCCATCCCCACACACTGAAACCCCTTCCCCACACACTGAAACCCCTTCCCCACACACTGAAACCCTTCCCCATACACTGAAAAAAATTCCCCACACACTGAAACACTTCCCCACACACTGAAACACCTTCCCCACTCACTGGAGCCCCTTCCCCACGCACTGAAACCCCTTCCCCACACACTGAAACACCTTCCCCACACTCTGAAACTCCATCCCCACACACTGCAACACATCCCCACACACTGAAACAACTTCCCCACACACAGAAACCCCTTCCCCACACACTGAAACCCTTCCCCAAACACTGAAACCCATTCACCACAAACTGAAACACATTCCCCACACACTGAATCCCCTACCCCACAGACTGAAACCACTTCCCCACACACTGAAAGCCATCCCCACACACTGAAAACAATCCCCACACACTGAAACACCTTCCCCACACACTGAAACCATTCCCCACACACTGAAACACATCCACACACACTGAAACACATCCCCACACACTGAAGCACCTTCCCCACACACTGAAACCCCTTCCCTACACACAGAAACCCTTTCCGCACACAGTGAAACTCTTCCCCACACACTGAAACACTATCCCCACACACTGAAACACATCCCCACACACTGAAACTCCTTCCCCACACACTGAAACCCATCCCCACACACTGAAACCCCTTCCCCACACTCTGAAACCCCTTCCCCACACACTGAAACCCTTCCCCATACACTGAAAAAAATTCCCCACACACTGAAACACTTCCCCACACACTGAAACACCTTCCCCACTCAATGGAACCCCTTCCCCACGCACTGAAACCCCTTCCCCACACACTGAAACACCTTCCCCACACTCTGAAACCCCATCCCCACGCACTGCAACACATCCCCACACACTGAAACAACTTCCCCACACACAGAACCCCCTTCCCCACACACTGAAACCCTTCCCCAAACACTGAAACCCATTCACCACAAACTGAAACACATTCCCCACACACTGAATCCCCTACCCCACAGACTGAAACCACTTCCCCACACACTGAAACCCCTTCCGCACATACTGAAACATCTTCCCCACACACTGAAACCCCATCCCCACACACTGAAGCCCATCCCCACACACTGAAACCCATCCCCACACACGGAAACCCCTTCCCCACACACTGAAACACCTTCCCCACACACTGAAACCCCTTCCCCACACACCGAAGCACCTTACCCATACACTGAAACACCTTCCCCACACACTGAAACCCCTTCTGCACACACTGAAACCCATCCCCACACACTGAAACCCATCCCCACACACTGAAACCCCTTCCCCATACACTGAAACCCCTTCCCTACACACTGAAACACCTTCCTCACACACAGAATCACCTTCCCCATACAAAGAAACCCCTTCCGCACACACTGAAACCCATCCCAACACACTGAAACCCATCCCCACACACTGAAAACCATCCCCACACACTGAAAAACCTTCCCCACAAATTGAAACCCCTTCCGCACGCACTGAAACACCTTCCCCACAGACTGACACCCTTCCCCAAACACTGAAACCCCTTCCCCACACAATTAAACCCTTCCCCACACACTGAAACACCTTCCCCACACACTGAAACACCTTCTCCACACACTGAAACAACTTCCCCACACACTGAAACGCCTTCCGCACACAATGAAACACCTTCCCCACACACCGAAACACCTTCCCCACACACGGAAACCCCTTCGACACACACTGAAACACCTTCCCCACACACTGAAACCACTTCCCCACACACCGAAACCCCTCCCCACACTCTGAAACCCATCCCCACACACTGAAACACCTTCCCGACAAACTGAAACCCTTAGCCACACTCTGAAACCCCTTCCCCACACACTAAAACCCATCCCCACACACTGAAAACCATCCCCACACACTGAAACACCTTCCCCACACACAAAAACCGTTCCCCACACACTGAAACACATCCCCACACACTGAAACAAATCCCCACACACTGACGCACCTTCCCCACACACTGAAACCCTTACCCACACTCTGAAACCCCTTCCTCACACACTGAAACACCTTCCCCACACACTGAAACCCCTTCCCCACACACCAAAACACCTTACCCACACACTGAAACACCTTCCCGACACACTGAAACCCCTTCCCTACACACAGAAACCCTTTCCGCACACAGTGAAACCCTTCCCCACACACTGAAGCACCTTCCCCACACACTGAAACATATCACCACGCACTGAAACTCCTTCCCCACACACTGAAACCCATCCCCACACACTGAAACCCCTTCCCCACACACCGAAAATCCATCCCCACACACTGAAACACCTTTCCCACACACTGAAACCTCTTACCCACGCACTGGAACCCTTCCACACACCCTGAAACACCTTCCCCAAACACGGAAACCCCTTCCCCACACACTGAAACAGCTTCCCCACAAACTGAATCCCATACCCACACACTGAAACACCTTCCCCACACAAAGAAACACATTCCCCACACACTGAAACACCTTCCCCACAAACTGAAACCCCTTCTGCACACACTGAAACACCTTCCCCACACAAAGAAACCATTCCCCACACACAGAACCCCCTTCCCCACACACTGAAACCCTTCCCCAAACACTGAAACCCATTCACCACAAACTGAAACACATTCCCCACACACTGAATCCCCTACCCCACAGACTGAAACCACTTCCCCACACACTGAAACCCCTTCCGCACATACTGAAACATCTTCCCCACACACTGAAACCCCATCCCCACACACTGAAGCCCATCCCCACACACTGAAACCCATCCCCACACACGGAAACCCCTTCCCCACACACTGAAACACCTTCCCCACACACTGAAACCCCTTCCCCACACACCGAAGCACCTTACCCATACACTGAAACACCTTCCCCACACACTGAAACCCCTTCTGCACACACTGAAACCCATCCCCACACACTGAAACCCATCCCCACACACTGAAACCCCTTCCCCATACACTGAAACCCCTTCCCTACACACTGAAACACCTTCCTCACACACAGAATCACCTTCCCCATACAAAGAAACCCCTTCCGCACACACTGAAACCCATCCCAACACACTGAAACCCATCCCCACACACTGAAAACCATCCCCACACACTGAAAAACCTTCCCCACAAATTGAAACCCCTTCCGCACGCACTGAAACACCTTCCCCACAGACTGACACCCTTCCCCACACACTGAAACACCTTCCCCACACAATTAAACCCTTCCCCACACACTGAAACACCTTCCCCACACACTGAAACACCTTCTCCACACACTGAAACAACTTCCCCACACACTGAAACGCCTTCCGCACACAATGAAACACCTTCCCCACACACCGAAACACCTTCCCCACACATGGAAACCCCTTCGACACACACTGAAACACCTTCCCCACACACTGAAACCACTTCCCCACACACCGAAACCCCTCCCCACACTCTGAAACCCATCCCCACACACTGAAACACCTTCCCGACAAACTGAAACCCTTAGCCACACTCTGAAACCCCTTCCCCACACACTAAAACCCATCCCCACACACTGAAAACCATCCCCACACACTGAAACACCTTCCCCACACACAAAAACCGTTCCCCACACACTGAAACACATCCCCACACACTGAAACAAATCCCCACACACTGACGCACCTTCCCCACACACTGAAACCCTTACCCACACTCTGAAACCCCTTCCCCACACACTGAAACACCTTCCCCACACACTGAAACCCCTTCCCCACACACCAAAACACCTTACCCACACACTGAAACACCTTCCCGACACACTGAAACCCCTTCCCTACACACAGAAACCCTTTCCGCACACAGTGAAACCCTTCCCCACACACTGAAGCACCTTCCCCACACACTGAAACATATCACCACACACTGAAACTCCTTCCCCACACACTGAAACCCATCCCCACACACTGAAACCCCTACCCCACACACCGAAAATCCATCCCCACACACTGAAACACCTTTCCCACACACTGAAACCTCTTACCCACGCACTGGAACCCTTCCACACACCCTGAAACACCTTCCCCAAACACAGGAAACCCCTTCCCCACACACTGAAACAGCTTCCCCACAAACTGAATCCCATACCCACACACTGAAACACCTTCCCCACACAAAGAAACACATTCCCCACACACTGAAACACCTTCCCCACAAACTGAAACCCCTTCTGCACACACTGAAACACCTTCCCCACACAAAGAAACCATTCCCCACACACTGAAACCCCTTCCCCACACACTGAAATACCATCTCCACACACTGAAACACCTTCCCCACACACTGAAACGCCTTCCGCACACACTGGAACACCTTAACCACACACCAAAACCCCTTCCCCACTCACCGAAACCCTGCCCCACACACTGAAACCCCTTCCCCACAAACTGAAACCCTTTTCCACACACACTGAAACCCATCCCCACACTCTGAGACCCATCCCCACACACTGAAACCCCTTCCCCACACACTGAAACCCCTTCCCCACACTCTGAAACCCCTTCCCCACTCACTGAAACACCTTCCCCACACACTGAAATGCCTGCCGCACAAACTGAAACACATCCCCACACACTGAAACCATTCCCCACACACTGAAACACATCCCCACACACTGAAACACCTTCCCTACACACAGAAACCCTTTCCGCACACAGTGAAACTCTTCCCCACACACTGAAACACTTTCCCCACACACTGAAACACATCCCCACACACTGAAACTCCTTCCCAACACACTGAAACCCATCCCCACACACTGAAACCCCTTCCCCACACACTGAAACCCCTTCCCCACACACTGAAACCCTTCCCCATACACTGAAAAAAATTCCCCACACACTGAAACACTTCCCCACACACTGAAACACCTTCCCCACTCACTGGAGCCCCTTCCCCACGCACTGAAACCCCTTCCCCACACACTGAAACACCTTCCCCACACTCTGAAACCCCATCCCCACACACTGCAACACATCCCCACACACTGAAACAACTTCCCCACACACAGAAACCCCTTCCCCACACACTGAAACCCTTCCCCAAACACTGAAACCCATTCACCACAAACTGAAACACATTCCCCACACACTGAATCCCCTACCCCACAGACTGAAACCACTTCCCCACACACTGAAACCCCTTCCGCACATACTGAAACATCTTCCCCACACACTGAAACACCTTCCCCACAAACTGAATCCCCTTCCCCACACACTGAAACCCGTTCCACACACAGTGAAACCCTTCCACACACACTGAAACACCTTCCCCACACACTGAAACCCCTTCCCCACACACCAAAACACCTTACCCACACACTGAAACACCTTCCCCACACACTGAAACCCCTTCCGCACACACTGAAACCCATCCCCACACACTGAAACCCATCCCCACACACTGAAACCCCTTCCCCATACACTGAAACCCCTTCCCCACCCACTGAAACACCTTCCCCACACACAGAAACACCTTCCCCATTCAAAGAAACCCCTTCCGCACACACTGAACCCCATCCCAACACACTGAAACCCATCCCCACACACTGAAAACCATCCCCACACACTGAAACACCTTCCCCACAAATTGAAACCCCTTCCGCACACACTGAAACACCTTCCCCACAGACTGACACCCTTCCCCACACACTGAAACCCCCTCCCCACACAATGAAACCCTTCCCCACACACTGAAACCCCTTCCTCACACACTGAAACACCTTCTCCACAAACTGAAACAACTTCCCCACACACTGAAATGACTTCCGCACACAATGCAACACCTTCCCCACACACCGAAACACCTTCCCCACACACGGAAACCCCTTCCACACACACTGAAACACCTTCCCCACACACTGAAACCCATTCCCTCCACACAGAAACCCTTTCCGCACACAGTGAAACCCTTCCCCACACACTGAAGCACCTTCCCCACACACTGAAACATATCCACACACACTGAAACTCCTTCCCCACACACTGAAACCCATCCCCACACACTGAAACCCCTTCCCCACACACTGAAAATCCATCCCCACACACTGAAACACCTTTCCCACACACTGAAACCTCTTACCCACGCACTGGAACCCTTCCACACACCCTGAAACACCTTCCCCAAACACGGAAACCCCTTCCCCACACACTGAAACAGCTTCCCCACAAACTGAATCCCCTTCCCCACACACTGAAACCCGTTCCACACACAGTGAAACCCTTCCACACACACTGAAACACCTTCCCCACACACTGAAACCCCTTCCCCACACACCAAAACACCTTACCCACACACTGAAACACCTTCCCCACACACTGAAACCCCTTCCGCACACACTGAAACCCATCCCCACACACTGAAACCCATCCCCACACACTGAAACCCCTTCCCCATACACTGAAACCCCTTCCCCACCCACTGAAACACCTTCCCCACACACAGAAACACCTTCCCCATTCAAAGAAACCCCTTCCGCACACACTGAACCCCATCCCAACACACTGAAACCCATCCCCACACACTGAAAACCATCCCCACACACTGAAACACCTTCCCCACAAATTGAAACCCCTTCCGCACACACTGAAACACCTTCCCCACAGACTGACACCCTTCCCCACACACTGAAACCCCCTCCCCACACAATGAAACCCTTCCCCACACACTGAAACCCCTTCCTCACACACTGAAACACCTTCTCCACAAACTGAAACAACTTCCCCACACACTGAAACGACTTCCGCACACAATGCAACACCTTCCCCACACACCGAAACACCTTCCCCACACACGGAAACCCCTTCCACACACACTGAAACACCTTCCCCACACACTGAAACCCATTCCCTCCACACAGAAACCCTTTCCGCACACAGTGAAACCCTTCCCCACACACTGAAGCACCTTCCCCACACACTGAAACATATCCACACACACTGAAACTCCTTCCCCACACACTGAAACCCATCCCCACACACTGAAACCCCTTCCCCACACACTGAAAATCCATCCCCACACACTGAAACACCTTTCCCACACACTGAAACCTCTTACCCACGCACTGGAACCCTTCCACACACCCTGAAACACCTTCCCCAAACACGGAAACCCCTTCCCCACACACTGAAACAGCTTCCCCACAAACTGAATCCCCTTACCCACACACTGAAACCCCTTCCCCACACAAAGAAACACATTCCCCACACACTGAAACACCTTCCCCACAAACTGAAACCCCTTCTGCACACACGGAAACACCTTCCCCACACAAAGAAACCATTCCCCACACACTGAAACCCCTTCCCCACACACTGAAACACCATCTCCACACACTGAAACACCTTCCCCACACACTGAAACGCCTTCCGCACACACTGGAACACCTTAACCACACACCGAAACCCCTTCCCCACTCACCGAAACCCTTCCCCACACACTGAAACCCCTTCCCCACAAACTGAAACCCTTTTCCACACACACTGAAACCCATCCCCACACTCTGAGACCCATCCCCACACACTGAAACCCCTTCCCCACACACTGAAACCCCTTCCCCACACTCTGAAACACCTTCCCCACTCACTGAAACACCTTCCCCACACACTGAAATCCCTTCCGCACAAACTGAAACACATCCCCACACACTGAAAGCCATCCCCACACACTGAAAACAATCCCCACACACTGAAACACCTTCCCCACACACTGAAACCATTCCCCACACACTGAAACACATCCCCACACACTGAAACACATCCCCACACACTGTAGCACCTTCCCCACACACTGAAACCCCTTCCCTACACACAGAAACCCTTTCCGCACACAGTGAAACTCTTCCCCACACACTGAAACACTTTCCCCACACACTGAAACACATCCCCACACACTGAAACTCCTTCCCCACACACTGAAACCCATCCCCACACACTGAAACCCCTTCCCCACACTCTGAAACCCCTTCCCCACACACTGAAACCCTTCCCCATACACTGAAAAAAATTCCCCAGACACTGAAACACTTCCCCACACACTGAAACACCTTCCCCCCTCACTGGAACCCCTTCCCCACGCACTGAAACCCCTTCCCCACACACTGAAACACCTTCCCCACACTCTGAAACCCCATCCCCACGCACTGCAACACATCCCCACACACTGAAACAACTTCCCCACACACAGAACCCCCTTCCCCACACACTGAAACCCTTCCCCAAACACTGAAACCCATTCACCACAAACTGAAACACATTCCCCACACACTGAATCCCCTACCCCACAGACTGAAACCACTTCCCCACACACTGAAACCCCTTCCGCACATACTGAAACATCTTCCCCACACACTGAAACCCCATCCCCACACACTGAAACCCATCCCCACACACTGAAACCCATCCCCACACACGGAAACCCCTTCCCCACACACTGAAACACCTTCCCCACACACTGAAACCCCTTCCCCACACACCGAAGCGCCTTACCCATACACTGAAACACCTTCCCCACACACTGAAACCCCTTCTGCACACACTGAAACCCATCCCCACACACTGAAACCCATCCCCACACACTGAAACCCCTTCCCCATGCACTGAAACCCCTTCCCTACACACTGAAACACCTTCCTCACACACAGAATCACCTTCCCCATACAAAGAAACCCCTTCCGCACACACTGAAACCCATCCCAACACACTGAAACCCATCCCCACACACTGAAAACCTTCCCCACACACTGAAACACCTTCCCCACAAATTGAAACCCCTTCCGCACGCACTGAAACACCTTCCCCACAGACTGACACCCTTCCCCACACACTGAAACCCCTTCCCCACACAATTAAACCCTTCCCCACACACTGAAACACCTTCCCCACACACTGAAACACCTTCTCCACACACTGAAACAACTTCCCCACACACTGAAACGCCTTCCGCACACAATGAAACACCTTCCCCACACACCGAAACACCTTCCCCACACACGGAAACCCCTTCGACACACACTGAAACACCTTCCCCACACACTGAAACCACTTCCCCACACACCGAAACCCCTCCCCACACTCTGAAACCCATCCCCACACACTGAAACACCTTCCCGACAAACTGAAACCCTTAGCCACACTCTGAAACCCCTTCCCCACACACTAAAACCCATCCCCACACACTGAAAACCATCCCCACACACTGAAACACCTTCCCCACACACAAAAACCGTTCCCCACACACTGAAACACATCCCCACACACTGAAACAAATCCCCACACACTGACGCACCTTCCCCACACACTGAAACCCTTACCCACACTCTGAAACCCCTTCCCCACACACTGAAAAACCTTCCCCACACACTGAAACCCCTTCCCCACACACCAAAACACCTTACCCACACACTGAAACACCTTCCCCACACACTGAAACCCCTTCCGCACACACTGAAACCCATCCCCACACACTGAAACCCATCCCCACACACTGAAACCCCTTCCCCATACACTGAAACCCCTTCCCCACACACTGAAACACCTTCCCCACACACAGAAACACCTTCCCCATACAAAGAAACCCCTTCCGCACACACTGAAACCCATCCCAACACACTGAAACCCATCCCCACACACTGAAAACAATCCCCACACACTGAAACACCTTCCCCACAAATTGAAACCCCTTCCGCACACACTGAAACCCCCTCCTCACACAATGAAACCCTTCCCCACACGCTGAAAACCCTTCCCCACACACTGAAACACCTTCTCCACAAACTGAAACAACTTCCCCACATACTGAAACGCCTTCCGCACACAATGCAACACCTTCCCCACACACCGAAACAACTTCCCCACACACGGAAACCCCTTCCACACACACTGAAACACCTTCCCCACACACTGAAACCCCTTCCCTACACACAGAAACCCTTTCCGCACACAGTGAAACTCTTCCCCACACACTGAAACACTTTCCCCACACACTGAAACACATCCCCACACACTGAAACTCCTTCCCCACACACTGAAACCCATCCCCACACACTGAAACCCCTTCCCCACACTCTGAAACCCCTTCCCCACACACTGAAACCCTTCCCCATACACTGAAAAAAATTCCCCAGACACTGAAACACTTCCCCACACACTGAAACACCTTCCCCCCTCACTGGAACCCCTTCCCCACGCACTGAAACCCCTTCCCCACACACTGAAACACCTTCCCCACACTCTGAAACCCCATCCCCACGCACTGCAACACATCCCCACACACTGAAACAACTTCCCCACACACAGAACCCCCTTCCCCACACACTGAAACCCTTCCCCAAACACTGAAACCCATTCACCACAAACTGAAACACATTCCCCACACACTGAATCCCCTACCCCACAGACTGAAACCACTTCCCCACACACTGAAACCCCTTCCGCACATACTGAAACATCTTCCCCACACACTGAAACCCCATCCCCACACACTGAAACCCATCCCCACACACTGAAACCCATCCCCACACACGGAAACCCCTTCCCCACACACTGAAACACCTTCCCCACACACTGAAACCCCTTCCCCACACACCGAAGCACCTTACCCATACACTGAAACACCTTCCCCACACACTGAAACCCCTTCTGCACACACTGAAACCCATCCCCACACACTGAAACCCATCCCCACACACTGAAACCCCTTCCCCATGCACTGAAACCCCTTCCCTACACACTGAAACACCTTCCTCACACACAGAATCACCTTCCCCATACAAAGAAACCCCTTCCGCACACACTGAAACCCATCCCAACACACTGAAACCCATCCCCACACACTGAAAACCTTCCCCACACACTGAAACACCTTCCCCACAAATTGAAACCCCTTCCGCACGCACTGAAACACCTTCCCCACAGACTGACACCCTTCCCCACACACTGAAACCCCTTCCCCACACAATTAAACCCTTCCCCACACACTGAAACACCTTCCCCACACACTGAAACACCTTCTCCACACACTGAAACAACTTCCCCACACACTGAAACGCCTTCCGCACACAATGAAACACCTTCCCCACACACCGAAACACCTTCCCCACACACGGAAACCCCTTCGACACACACTGAAACACCTTCCCCACACACTGAAACCACTTCCCCACACACCGAAACCCCTCCCCACACTCTGAAACCCATCCCCACACACTGAAACACCTTCCCGACAAACTGAAACCCTTAGCCACACTCTGAAACCCCTTCCCCACACACTAAAACCCATCCCCACACACTGAAAACCATCCCCACACACTGAAACACCTTCCCCACACACAAAAACCGTTCCCCACACACTGAAACACATCCCCACACACTGAAACAAATCCCCACACACTGACGCACCTTCCCCACACACTGAAACCCTTACCCACACTCTGAAACCCCTTCCCCACACACTGAAAAACCTTCCCCACACACTGAAACCCCTTCCCCACACACCAAAACACCTTACCCACACACTGAAACACCTTCCCCACACACTGAAACCCCTTCCGCACACACTGAAACCCATCCCCACACACTGAAACCCATCCCCACACACTGAAACCCCTTCCCCATACACTGAAACCCCTTCCCCACACACTGAAACACCTTCCCCACACACAGAAACACCTTCCCCATACAAAGAAACCCCTTCCGCACACACTGAAACCCATCCCAACACACTGAAACCCATCCCCACACACTGAAAACAATCCCCACACACTGAAACACCTTCCCCACAAATTGAAACCCCTTCCGCACACACTGAAACCCCCTCCTCACACAATGAAACCCTTCCCCACACGCTGAAAACCCTTCCCCACACACTGAAACACCTTCTCCACAAACTGAAACAACTTCCCCACATACTGAAACGCCTTCCGCACACAATGCAACACCTTCCCCACACACCGAAACAACTTCCCCACACACGGAAACCCCTTCCACACACACTGAAACACCTTCCCCACACACTGAAACCCCTTCCCTACACACAGAAACCCTTTCCGCACACAGTGAAACCCTTCCCCACACACTGAAGCAGCTTCCCCACACACTGAAACATATCCCCACACACTGAAACTCCTTCCCCACACACTGAAACCCATCCCCACACACTGAAACCCCTTCCCCACACACTGAAACCCCTTCCCCACACACTGAAACCCTTCCCCATACACTGAAAAAAATTCCCCACACACTGAAACACTTCCCCACACACTGAAACACCTTCCCCACTCACTGGAACCCCTTCCCCACGCACTGAAACCCCTTCCCCACACACTGAAACACCTTCCCCACACTCTGAAACCCCATCCCCACACACTGCAACACATCCCCACACACTGAAACAACTTCCCCACACACAGAAACCCCTTCCCCACACATTGAAACCCTTCCCCAAACACTGAAACCCCTTCACCACAAACTGAAACACATTCCCCACACACTGAATC
Source organism: Heterodontus francisci (assembly GCF_036365525.1). Taxonomy (NCBI): domain Eukaryota; kingdom Metazoa; phylum Chordata; class Chondrichthyes; order Heterodontiformes; family Heterodontidae; genus Heterodontus; species Heterodontus francisci. Next base: position 14,128 of record NW_027140409.1, on the reverse strand, counting down.
CCTACCCCACAGACTGAAACCCCTTCCCCACACACTGAAACCCCTTCCGCACAGACTGAAACATCTTCCCCACACACTGAAACCCCATCCCCACACACTGAAACCCCTTCCGCAGACAGAGAAACCCTTCCCCACACACTGAAACAGCTTCCCCACAAACTGAATGCCCTTCCCCACACACTGAAACCCGTTCCGCACACAGTGAAACCCTTCCCCACACACTGAAACCCCTGCCCCACACACTGAAATCCCTTCCTCAGAAACTGAAACACATCCCCACACACTGAAACCCCTTCCCCCCCACACTGAAACCCTTCCCCAAACTCTGAAACGCCTTCCCCACACACTGAAACCCCTTCCTGACAAACTGAAACCCTTACCCACACTCTGAAACCCCTTCCCCACACACTGAAAACCATCCCCACACACTGAAACACCTTCCCCACACACAGAAACCGTTCCAACACACTGAAACACATCCCCACACACTGAAACAAATCCCCACACACTGACGCACGTTCCCTACACTCTGAAACCCTTACCCACACTCTGAAACCCCTTCCCCACACACTGAAACACCTTCTCCACACACTGAAACCCCTTCCGCACACACCGAAACACCTTACCCACACACTGAAACACCTTCCCCACACACTGAAACCCCTTCCGCCCACACTGAAACCCATCCCACACACTGAAATCCATCCCCACACACTGAAACCCCTTCCCCATACACTGAAACCCCTTCCCCACACACTGAAACACCTTCCTCACACACAGAAACACCATCCCCATACAAAGAAACCCCTTCCGCACACACTGAAACGCATCCCAACACACTGAAACCCATCCCCACACACTGAAAACCATCCCCACACACTGAAGCACCTTCCCCACAAATTGAAACCCCTTCCGCACGCACTGAAACACCTTCCCCACAGACTGACACCCTTCCCCACACACTGAAACCCCTTCCCCACACAATGAAACCCGTCCCCACACACTGAAACCCCTTCCCCACACACTGAAACACCTTCTCCACACACTGAAACAACTACCCCACACACTGAAACGCCTTTCGCACACAATGAAACACCTTCCCCACACACCGAAACACCTTCCCCACACACGGAAACCCCTTCTACACACACTGAAACACCTTCCCCACACACTGAAACCACTTCCCCACACACCGAAACCCCTCCCCACACTCTGAAACCCATCCCCACACACTGAAACCCCTTCCCGACAAACTGAAACCTTTAGCCACACTCTGAAACCCCTTCCCCACACACTGAAACCCATCCCCACACACTCACAACCATCCCCACACACTGAAACACCTTCCCCACTCACAGAAACCGTTCCTCACACACTGAAACACATCCCCACACATTGAAACAAATCCCCACACACTGACGCACCTTCCCCACACACTGAAACCCTTACCCACACTCTGAAACCCCTTCCCCACACACTGAAACATTTTCCCCACACACTGAAACCCCTTCCCCACACACCAAAACACCTTACGCACACACTGAAACACCTTCCCCACACACTGAAACCCCTTCCGCACACACTGAAACCCATCCACACACACTGAAACCCATCTCCACACACTGAAACCCCTTCCCCATATACTGAAACCCCTTCCCCACACACTGAAACACCTTCCCCACACACAGAAACACCTTCCCCATACAAAGAGACCCCTTCCGCACACACTGAAATCCATCCCAAAACACTGAAAACCATCCCCACACACTGAAACACCTTCCCCACAAATTGAAACCCCTTCCGCACACACTGAAACACCATCCCCACAGACTGACACCCTTCCCCACACACTGAAACCCCCTCCCCACACAATGAAACCCTTCCCCACACACTGAAACCCCTTCCCCACACACTGAAACACCTTCTCCACAAACTGAAACAACTTCCCCACACACTGAAACGCCTTCCGCACACAATGCAACACCTTCCCCACACACCGAAACACCTTCCCGACACACGGAAACCCCTTCCACACACACTGAAACACCTTCCCCACACACTGAAACCACTTTCCCACACACCGAAACCCCTTCCACACACACTGAAACACCTTCCGCACTCACAGAAACCCCTTCCGCACCCACTGAAACCCATCCCCACACTCTGAAACCCATCCCCACACACTGAAACCCCTTCCGCACACACTGAAACCCCTTCCCCACACTCTGAAACACCTTCCCCAATCACAGAAACACCTTCCCCACACACTGAAACCCCTTCCGCACACACTGAAACCCATCCCCACACACTGAAATCCATCCCCACACACTGAAAACCATCCCCACACACTGAAACACCTTCCCCACACACTGAAACCCTTCCCCACACACTGAAACCCGTCCCCACACACTGAAACCCATCCCCACACACTGAAACCCCTTCCGCACACACTGAAACACCTTCCCCAAAATCTGAAACACCTTCCCCAATCACAGAAACACCTTCCCCACACACTGAAACCCCTTCCGCACACACTGAAACACCTTCCCCACACACTGAAACCCATCCCCACACACTGAAAACCATCGCCACACATTGAAACACCTTCCCCACACACTGAAACCCTTCCCCACACACTGAAACACATCCCCACACACTGAAACACATCCCCACACACTGAAGCACCTTCCCCACACACTGAAACCCCTTCCCCACACACAGAAACCCCTTCCGCACACATTGAAACCCTTCCCCACACACTGAAACACCTTCCCCACAGACTGAAACACATCCCCACACGCTGAAACTCCTTCCCCACACACTGAAACCCATCCCCACACACTGTAACCCCTTCCCCACACACTGAAACCCCTACCCCACACACTGAAACCCATCCCCACACACTGAAAAAAATTCCCCACACACTGAAACACTTCCCCACACACTGAAACACCTTCCCCACACACTGGAACCCCTTCCCCAGGCACTGAAACCCCATCCCCACACACTGCAACACATCCCCACACACTGAAACACATTCCCCACACACTGAAACCCCTTGTCCACACACTGAAACCCTTCCCCAAATACTGAAACCCATTCACCACAAACCGAAACACATTCCCCACACACTGAAACGCCTTCCCCACACGCTGAAACGCCTTCCGCACACACTGAAACTCCTTCCGCTCACACTGAAACAGCTTCCCCACAGACTGAAACCCCTTCCCCACAAATTGAAGCCCCTTGCGAACACACTGAAACACCTTCCCGACAGACTGACACCCTTCCCCACACACTGAAACCCCTTCCCCACACACTGAAACCCCTTCCCCACACAATGAAACCCTTCCCCACACACTGAAAGCCCTTCCCCACATTCTGAAACAACTTCTCCACACACTGAAACAACTTCCCCACACACTGAAACGCCTTCCGCACACAATGAAACACCTTCCCCACACACCGAAACACCTTCCCCACACACGGAAACCCCTTCCACACACACTGAAATACCTACCCCAAACACTGAAACCACTTCCCCACACACCGAAACCCCTTCCCCACACTCTGAAACACCTTCCGCACTCACTGAAACCCCTTCCGCACACACTGAAACCCATCCCCACACTCTGAAACCCATCCCCACACACTGAAACCCCTTCCCCACACACTGAAACCCATCCCCACACTCTGAAACACCTTCCCCAATCACAGAAACCCCTTCCCCACACACTGAAACCACTTCCGCACACACTGAAACCCATCCCCACACACTGAAACCCATCCCCACACACTGAAAACCATCCCCACACACTGAAACACCTTCCCCACACACTGAAACCCTTCCCCACACACTGAAACCCGTCCCCACACTTTGAAACCCATCCCCACACACTGAAACCCCTTCCGCACACACTGAAACCCCTTCCCCACAATCTGAAACAACTTCCCCAATCACAGAAACACCGTCCCCACACACTGAAACCCCTTCCGCACACACTGAAACCCATCCCCACGCACTGAAACCCATCTCCACACACTCAAAACCATCGCCACACATTGAAACACCTTCCCCACACACTGAAACCCTTCCCCACACACTGAAACACATCCCCATACACTGAAACACATCCCCACACAGTGAAGCACCTTCCCCACACACTGAAACCCCTTCCTCACACACATAAACCCCTTCCGCACACAGTGAAACCCTTCCCCACACACTGAAACACCTTCCCCACACACTGAAACACATCCCCACACGCTGAAACTCCTTCCCCACACACTGAAACCCATCCCCACACACTGAAACCCCTTCCCCACAAACTGAAACCCCTTCCCCACACACTGAAACCATTCCCACACACTGAAAAAAATTCCCCACACACTGAAACACTTCCCCACACATTGAAACACCTTCCCCACACACTGGAACCCCTTCCCCAGGCACTGAAACCCCATCCCCACACACTGCAATACATCCCCACACACTGAAACACCTTCCCCACACACTGAAACCCCTTCCCCACACACTGAAACCCTTCCCCAAACACTGAAACCCATTCACCACAAACCGAAACGCATTCCCCACACACTGAAACCCCTTCCGCACACGCTGAAACGCCTTCCGCACACACTGAAACTCCTTCCGCACACACGGAAACAGCTTCCCCACAGACGGAAGCCCCTACCCCACACACTGAAACCCCTTCCGCACATACTGAAACACCTTCCCCACACACTGAAACCCCTTCCCCACACACTGAAACCCCTTACACACACAGAGAAACCCTTCCCCACACACTGAAACACCTTCCCCACACACTGAATCCACTTCCCCACACACTGAAACCTTTCCGCACACAGTGAAACCCTTCCCCACACACTGAAACCCGTTCCCCACACACTGAAATCCCTTCCTCAGAAACTGAAACACATCCCCACACGCTGAAACCCCTTCCCCACACACTGAAACCCATCCCCACACACTGAAACCCCTTCCCCACACACTGAAACCCCTTCCCCACACACTGAAACCCTTCCCCACACACTGAACAAAATTCCCCGCACACTGAAACACTTCCCCACACACTGATACACCTTCCCCACACACTGGAACCCCTTCCCCAGGCACTGAAACCCCATCCCCACACACTGCAACACATTCCCACACACTGAAACACCTTCCCCACACACTGAAACCCCTTCCCCACACACTGAAACCCTTCCCCAAACACTGAAACCCATTCACCACAAACCGAAACACATTCCCCACACACTGAAACCCCTTCCCCACACGCTGAAAAGCCTTCCGCACACAGAGAAACCCTTCCCCACACACTGAATCCCCTTCCCCACACACTGAAACCCGTTCCGCACACAGTGAAACCCTTCCCCACACACTGAAACCCCTTCCCCACACACTGAAATCCCTTCCTCAGAAACTGAAACACATCCCCACACACTGAAACCCCTTCCCCCCACACTGAAACCCTTCCCCAAACTCTGAACCCCCTTCCCCACACACTGAAACCCATCCCCACACACTGAAACACATCCCCACACACTGAAACAAATCCCCACACACTGACGCACCTTCCCCACACACTGAAACCATTACCCACACTCTGAAACCCCTTCCCCACACACTGAAACACCTTCCCCACACATTGAAACCCCTTCCCCACACACCGAAACACCTTACCCACACAATGAAACACCTTCCCCACACACAGAAACCCCTTCCGCACACACTGAAACCCATCCCCACACACTGAAACCCATCCCCACACACTGAAACCCCTTCCCCTTACACTGAAACCCCTTCCCCACACACTGAAACACCTTCCCCACACACAGAAACACCTTCCCCATACAAAGAAACCCCTTCTGCACACACTGAAACCCATCCCAACACACTGAAACCCATCCCCACACACTGAAAACCATCCCCACACACTGAAACACCTTCCCCACAAATTGAAACCCCTTCCGCACACACTGAAACACCTTCCCCACTGACTGACACCCTTCCCCAGACACTGAAACACCTTCCCCACACAGTGAAACACATCCCCACACACGGAAACACATCCCTACACACTGAGACACATCCCCACACTCTGAAACACATCCCCACACACTGCAACACCTTCCGCACACACTGAAACCCCTTCCCCACACACCGAAACCCATCCCCACACACTGAAACACCTTCCCCACACAGTGAAACACATCCCCACACACGGAAACACATCCCTACACACTGAAGCACATCCCCACGCACTGAAACACCTTCCCCACAAACTGAAACCCCTTGCCCACACACTGAAACACCTTCCCCACACACTGAAACACCTTCCCCACACACTGAACTCCCATCCCCACACACTGAAACCCTTCCCCACACACTGAAACCCCTTCCCCACACACTGAAACACCTTCCCCACAAACTGTAACACCTTCCCCACACACGGAAACCCCTTCCGCACACAATAAAACCCATCCCCACAACATGACACCCATCCCCACACACTGAAACCCCTTCCCCACACACTGAAACCCCTTCCAAACACACTGGAACACTTCCCCACACACTGAAACACCATCGCCACACACTGAAACTACTTCCTCACACACTGAAACCCATCCCCACACACTGAAACCCATCCCCACACACTGAAACAACTTCCCCACACACAGAAACCCTTCCCCACACACTGGAACACATGCCACACACACTGAAGCACCTTCCCCACACACTGAAACCTCTTCCACACACACTAAAACATCTTCTCCACACACTGAAACACCTTCCCCACACAATGAAATACCATCCACACACTGAAACACCTTTCCCACATACTGAAACCCCTTCCCCACACACTGGAACCCTTCCCCACAAACTGAAACCCCTTCCCCACACACTGAAACCCGTCCCCACACACTGAAACCCATCCCCACACACTGAAACCCCTTCCGCACACAATGAAACCCCTTCCCCACAATCTGAAACAACTTCCCCAATCACAGAAACACCGTCCCCACACACTGAAACCCCTTCCGCACACACTGAAACCCATCCCCACGCACTGAAACCCATCCCCACACACTCAAAACCATCGCCACACATTGAAACACCTTCCCCACACACTGAACCCCTTCCCCACACACTGAAACACATCCCCATACACTGAAACACATCCCCACACAGTGAAGCACCTTCCCCACACACTGAAACCCCTTCCCCACACACAGAAACCCCTTCGGCACACAGTGAAACCCTACCCACACACTGAAACACCTTCCCCACACACTGAAACACATCCCCACACGCTGAAACTCCTTCCCCACACACTGAAACCCATCCCCACACACTGAAACCCCTTCCCCACACACTGAAACCCCTTCCCCACACACTGAAACCATTCCCCACACACTGAAAAAAATTCCCCACACACTGAAACACTTCCCCACACATTGAAACACCTTCCCCACACACTGGAACCCCTTCCCCAGGCACTGAAACCCCATCCCCACACACTGCAATACATCCCCACACACTGAAACACCTTCCCCACACACTGAAACCCCTTCCCCACACACTGAAACCCTTCCCCAAACACTGAAACCCATTCACCACAAACCGAAACACATTCCCCACACACTGAAACCCCTTCTGCACACACTGAAACAGCTTCCCCACAGACTGAAGCCCCTACCCCACACACTGAAACCCCTTCCGCACATACTGAAACACCTTCCCCACACACTGAAACACCTTCCCCACACACTGAATCCCCTTCCCCACACACTGAAACCTTTCCGCACACAGTGAAACCCTTCCCCACACACTGAAACCCCTTCCCCACACACTGAAATCCCTTCCTCAGAAACTGAAACACATCCCCACACGCTGAAACCCCTTCCCCACACACTGAAACCCATCCCCACACACTGAAACCCCTTCCCCACACACTGAAACCCCTTCCCCACACACTGAAACCCTTCCCCACACACTGAACAAAATTACCCGCACACTGAAACACTTCCCCACACACTGATACACCTTCCCCACACACTGGAACCCCTTCCCCAGGCACTGAAACCCCATCCCCACACACTGCAACACATTCCCACACACTGAAACACCTTCCCCACACACTGAAACCCCTTCCCCACACACTGAAACCCTTCCCCAAACACTGAAACCCATTCACCACAAACCGAAACACATTCCCCACACACTGAAACCCCTTCCCCACACGCTGAAAAGCCTTCCGCACACAGAGAAACCCTTCCCCACACACTGAATCCCCTTCCCCACACACTGAAACCCGTTCCGCGCACAGTGAAACCCTTCCCCACACACTGAAACCCCTTCCCCACACACTGAAATCCCTTCCTCAGAAACTGAAACACATCCCCACACACTGAAACCCCTTCCCCCCACACTGAAACCCTTCCCCAAACTCTGAAACGCCTTCCCCACACACTGAAACCCCTTCCCGACAAACTGAAACCCTTACCCACACTCTGAACCCCCTTCCCCACACACTGAAACCCATCCCCACACACTGAAACACATCCCCACACACTGAAACAAATCCCCACACACTGACGCACCTTCCCCACACACTGAAACCATTACCCACACTCTGAAAACCCTTCCCCACACACTGAAACACCTTCCCCGCACATTGAAACCCCTTCCTCACACACAGAAACACCTTACCCACACACTGAAACACCTTCCCCACACACAGAAACCCCTTCCGCACACACTGAAACCCATCCCCACACACTGAAACCCATCCCCACACACTGAAACCCCATCCCCTTACACTGAAACACCTTCCCCACACACTGAAACACCTTCCCCACACACAGAAACACCTTCCCCATACAAAGAAACCCCTTCTGCACACACTGAAACCCATCCCAACACACTGAAACCCATCCGCACACACTGAAACCCGTTCCGCACACAGTGAAACCCTTCCCCACACACTGAAACCCCTTCCGCACACACTGAAATCCCTTCCTCAGAAACTGAAACACATCCCCACACACTGAAACCCCTTCCCCCCACACTGAAACCCTTCCCCAAACTCTGAAACGCCTTCCCCACACACTGAAACCCCTTCCCGACAAACTGAAACCCTTACCCACACTCTGAACCCCCTTCCCCACACACTGAAACCCATCACCACACACTGAAACACATCCCCACACACTGAAACAAATCCCCACACACTGACGCACCTTCCCCACACACTGAAACCATTACCCACACTCTGAAACCCCTTCCCCACACACTGAAACACCTTCCCCGCACATTGAAACCCCTTCCCCACACACCGAAACACCTTACCCACACACTGAAACACCTTCCCCACACACAGAAACCCCTTCCGCACACACTGAAACCCATCCCCACACACTGAAACCCATCCCCACACACTGAAACCCCATCCCCTTACACTGAAACACCTTCCCCACACACTGAAACACCTTCCCCACACACAGAAACACCTTCCCCATACAAAGAAACCCTTTCTGCACACACTGAAACCCATCCCAACACACTGAAACCCATCCGCACACACTGAAAACCATCCCCACACACTGAAACACCTTCCCCACAAATTGAAACCCCTTCCGCACACACTGAAACACCTTCCCCACTGACTGACACCCTTCCCCAGACACTGAAACACCTTCCCCACACAGTAAAACACATCCCCACACACGGAAACACATCCCTACACACTGAGACACATCCCCACACTCTGAAACACATCCCCACACACTGCAACACCTTCCGCACACACTGAAACCCCTTCCCCACACACCGAAACCCATCCCCACACACTGAAACACCTTCCCCACACAGTGAAACACATCCCCACACACGGAAACACATCCCTACACACTGAAGCACATCCCCACGCACTGAAACACCTTCCCCACAAACTGAAACCCCTTGCCCACACACTGAAACACCTTCCCCACACACTGAAACACCTTCCCCACACACTGAACTCCCATCCCCACACACTGAAACCCTTCCCCACACACTGAAACCCCTTCCCCACACACTGAAACACCTTCACCACAAACTGTAACACCTTCCCCACACACGGAAACCCCTTCCGCACACAATAAAACCCTTCCCCACAAAATGACACCCATCCCCACACACTGAAACCCCTTCCCCACACACTGAAACCCCTTCCAAACACACTGGAACACTTCCCCACACACTGAAACACCATCGCCACACACTGAAACTACTTCCTCACACACTGAAACCCATCCCCACACACTGAAACCCATCCCCACACACTGAAACAACTTCCCCACACACAGAAACCCTTCCCCACACACTGGAACACATGCCACACAATGAAACACATCCCCACACACTGAAGCACCTTCCCCACACACTGAAACCGCTTCCACACACACTAAAACATCTTCTCCACACACTGAAACACCTTCCCCACACAATGAAATACCATCCACACACTGAAACACCTTTCCCACATACTGAAACCCCTTCCCCACACACTGGAACCCTTCCCCACACACTGAAACACCTTCCCCAAACACGGACACCCCTTCCCCAAACACTGAAACAGCTTCCCCACACACTGAAACCCCTTCCCCACACACTGAAACACCTTCCCCACACACTGAAACACATTCCCTACACACTGAAAAACCTTGCCCACACACTGAAACCCCTTCCGCATACACTGAAACACCTTCCTCACACACTGAAACCCATTCCCCACGCACTGAAACCCCTTCCCCACCCAATGAAACACTTCCCCACACCCTGAAACCCCTTTCCCACACACTGAAACCCCTTCTCAACACACTGAAACACCTTCCCCACACACTGAAACGGCTTCCCCACAAACTGAAACACTTTCCCCACACACCGAAACCCCTTCCCCACACACGGAAACCCCTTCCAAACACACTGAAACACCTTCCCCACACACTGAAACCCTTCCCCACACACTGAAACACCTTCCCCACACACTGAAACACTTCCCCACACACTGAAACACCTTCCCCACACACTGGAACCCCTTCCCCACACACTGAAACCACATCCCCACACACTGAAACACCTTCCCCACACTCTGAACCCCTATCCGCACACACTGCAACACATCCCCACACACTGAAACACCTTCCCCACACACTGCAGCCCCTTCCTCACACACTGAAACCCTTCCCCAAACACTGAAACCCATTCAGCACAAACTGAAACACATTCCCCAATCACTGAAACCCCTTCCCCACACACTGAAACCCCTTCTGCACACACTGAGACAGCTTCCCCACAGACTGAGACCCCTTCCCCACACACTGAAACACCTTCCGCACATACTGAAACACCTTCCCCACACACTGAAACCCCTTGCCCACACACTGCAACCCCTTCTGCACACAGAGAAACTCTTCCCCACACACTGAAACACCTTCGCCACACACTGAAACACATCCACACACACTGAAACCCCTTCCCCACACACAGTAACCCCTTCCCCACACACTGAAACCCCTTCCCCACACACTGCAACCCCTTCCGCACACAGAGAAACTCTTCCCCACACACTGAAACACATCCCCACACGCTGAAACTCCTTCCCCACACACTGAAACCCATCCCCACACACTGTAACCCCTTCCCCACACACTGAAACCCCTTCCCCACACACTGAAACCCTTCCCCACACACTGAAAAAAATTCCCCACACACTGAAACACTTCCCCACAATCTGAAACACCTTCCCCACACACTGGAGCCCCTTCCACAGGCACTGAAACCCCATCCCCACGCACTGCAACACATCCCCACACACTGAAACCCATTCCCCACACACTGAAACCCCTTGCCCACACACTGAAACCCTTCCCCAAATACTGAAACCCATTCACCACAAACCGAAACACATTCCCCACACACTGAAACGCCTTCCCCACACGCTGAAACGCCTTCCGCACACACTGAAACTCCTTCCGCTCACACTGAAACAGCTTCCCCACAGACTGAAACACCTTCCCCACAAATTGAAACCCCTTGCGCACACACTGAAACACCTTCCCCACAGACTGACACCCTTCCCCACACACTGAAACCCCTTCCCCACACAATGAAACCCTTCCCCACACACTGAAACCCCTTCCCCACATACTGAAACAACTTCTCCACACACTGAAACAACTTCCCCACACACTGAAACGCCTTCCGCACACAATGAAACACCTTCCCCACACACCGAAACACCTTCCCCACACACGGAAACCCCTTCCACACACACTGAAATACCTTCCCCAAACACTGAAACCACTTCCCCACACACCGAAACCCCTTCCCCACACCCTGAAACACCTTCCGCACTCACTGAAACCCCTTCCGCACACACTGAAACCCATCCCCACACTCTGAAACCCATCCCCACACACTGAAACCCCTTCCCCACACTCTGAAACCCCTTCCCCACACTCTGAAACACCTTCCCCAATCACAGAAACACCTTCCCCACACACTGAAACCCCTTCCGCACACACTGAAACCCATCCCCACACACTGAAAACCATCCCCACACACTGAAACACCTTCCCCACAAACTGAAAACCCTTCCCCACACACTGAAAACCCGTCCCCACACACTGAAAACCCATCCCCACAACTGAAACCCCTTCCGCACACACTGAAACCCCTTCCCCACAATCTGAAACAACTTCCCCAATCACAGAAACACCGTCCCCCACACACTGAAACCCCTTCCGCACACACTGAAACCCATCCCCCACACACTGAAACCCATCCCCACCACACACTCAAAAACCATCGCCACACATTGAAAACACCTTCCCCACACACTGAAACCCTTCCCCACACACCTGAAACACATCCCCATACACTGAAAACCCCATCCCCACACACTGAAACACCTTCCCCACACAGTGAAACACATCCCCACACACGGAAACACATCCCTACACACTGAAGCACATCCCCACGCACTGAAACACCTTCCCCACAAACTGAAACCCCTTGCCCACACACTGAAACACCTTCCCCACACACTGAAACACCTTCCCCACACACTGAACTCCCATCCCCACACACTGAAACCCTTCCCCACACACTGAAACCCCTTCCCCACACACTGAAACACCTTCACCACAAAACTGTAACACCTTCCCCACACACAGAAACCCCTTCCGCACACAATAAAACCCTTCCCCACAAAATGACACCCATCCCCACACACTGAAAACCCCTTCCCCACACACTGAAACCCCTTCCAAACACACTGGAACACTTCCCCACACACTGAAACACCATCGCCACACACTGAAACTACTTCCTCACACACTGAAACCCATCCCCACACACTGAAACCCATCCCCACACACTGAAACAACTTCCCCACAACACAGAAACCCTTCCCCACACACTGGAACACATGCCACACAATGAAACACATCCCCACACACTGAAGCACCTTCCCCACACACTGAAACCGCTTCCACACACACTAAAACATCTTCTCCACACACTGAAACACCTTCCCCACACAATGAAATACCATCCACACACTGAAACACCTTTCCCACATACTGAAACCCCTTCCCCACACACTGGAACCCTTCCCCACACACTGAAACACCTTCCCCAAACACGGGACACCCCTTCCCCAAACACTGAAACAGCTTCCCCACACACTGAAAACCCCTTCCCCACACAGTGAAACACCTTCCCCACACACTGAAACACATTCCCTACACACTGAAAACCTTGCCCACACACTGAAACCCCTTCCACATACACTGAAACACCTTCCTCACACACTGAAAACCCATTCCCCACGCACTGAAACCCCTTCCCCCACCCAATGAAACACTTCCCCACACCCTGAAACCCCTTTCCCACACACTGAAACCCCTTCTCAACAAACTGAAAACACCTTCCCCACACACTGAAACGGCTTCCCCACAAACTGAAACACTTTCCCCCACACACCGAAACCCCTTCCCCACACACGGAAACCCCTTCCAAACACACTGAAACACCTTCCCCACACACTGAAAAACC
>NW_027140408.1:0-71057 GCF_036365525.1 Heterodontus francisci | reverse complement strand
TCAACACAAATATAATTAATAAATACCAATCCACACAAATATAATTTATAAATACCAATCAACACAAATATAATTATAAATATCAATCCACACCAACATAATTAATAAATACCAATCCACACCAATATAATTATAAATACCAATCCACACAAATATAATTATAAATACCAATCCACACCAACATAATTAATAAATACCAATCAACACAAATATAATTAATAAATACCAATCCACACCAACATATTTAATAAATACCAATCAACACAAATATAATTATAAAAACCAATCCACACCAACATAATTAATAAATACCAATCCACACAAATATAATTAATAAATACCAATCCACACCAATATAATTATAAATACCAATCCACCCAAATATAATTATAAATACCAATCCACACCAACATAATTAATGAATACCAATCAACACAAATATAATTAATAAATACCAATCAACACCAACATAATTAATAAATACCAATCCACACAAATATAATTAACAAATATTCAATCAACACAAATATAATTATAAATACCAATCCACACCAACATAATTATAAATACCAATCCACACAAATATAATTAATAAATCCCAATCCACACCAACATATTTAATAAATGCCAATCCACACAAATATAATTAATAAATACCAATCAACACAAATATAATTAATAAATAACAATCCACACCAACATAATTAATAAATACCAATCCACACAAATATAATTAATAAATACCAATCAACACAAATATAATTATAAATACCAATCCACACCAACATAATTAATAAATACCAATCCACACAAATATAAGTAATAAATACCAATCAACACAAATATAATTATAAATACCAATTCACACCAACATAATTAATAAATAATAATCCGCACAAACATAATTAATAAATACCAATCAACACAAATATAATTAATAAATACCAATCAACACAAATATAATTATAAATACCAATCCACACCAACATAATTAATAAATACCAATCCGCACAAACATAATTAATAAATACCAATCCACACAAATGTAATTAATAAATACCAATCCACACAAATATAATTATAAATACCAATCCACACCAACATAATTAATAAATACCAATCCACACAAATATAATTAATAAATACCAATCAACACAAATATAATTATAAATACCAATCCACACCAACATAATTAATAAATACCAATCCACACAAATATAATTAATAAATACCAATCAAAACAAATATAATTATAAATACCAATTCACACCAACATAATTAATAAATACCAATCCGCACAAACATAATTAATAAATACCAATCAACACAAATATAATTAATAAATACCAATCAACACAAATATAATTATAAATACCAATCCACACCAACATAATTAATAAATACCAATCCGCACAAACATAATTAATAAATACCAATCCACACAAATGTAATTAATAAATACCAATCAACACAAATATAATTATAAATACCAATCAACACAAATATAATTAATAAATACCAATCAACACCAACATAATTAATAAATACCAATCCACACAAATATAATTAATAAATACCAATCAACACAAATATAATTATAAATACCAATCAACACAAATATAATTAATAAATACCAATCAACACCAACATAATTAATAAATACCAATCCACACAAATATTATTAATAAATACCAATCAACACCAACATAATTAATAAATACCAATCAACACAAATATAATTATAAATACCAATCCACACCAACATAATTAATAAATACCAATCCGCACAAACATAATTAATAAATACCAATCAACACAAATATAATTAATAAATACCAATCAACACCAACATAATTAATAAATACCAATCCACACAAATATAATTAATAAATACCAATCAACACAAATATAATTAATAAATACCAATCCACACCAACATAATTAATAAATACCAATCAACACAAATATAATTATAAATATCAATCCACACCAACATAATTAATAAATTCCAATCCGCACAAACATAATTAATAAATACCAATCAGCACAAATATAATTATAGATACCAATCAACACAAATATAATTATAAATACCAATCCAGACCAACATAATTAATAAATAACAATCTGCACAAACATAATTAATAAATACCAATCCACACAAATATAATTAATAAATACCAATCAACACAAATATAATTATAAATACCAATCCACACCAACATAATTAATAAATACCAATCCGCACAAATATAATTAATAAATACCAATCAACACAAATATAATTAATAAATACCAATCCACACAAATATAATTAATAAATACCAATCCGCACAAACATAATTAATAAATACCAATCAACACAAATATAATTAATAAATACCAATCCACACAAATATAATTATAAATACCAATCCACACCAACATAATTAATAAATACCAATCCACACAAATATAATTAATAAATACCAATCCACACCAACATAATTAATAAATACCAATCAACACAAATATAATTAATAAATACCAATCAACACCAACATAATTAATAAATACCAATCAACACAAATATAATTTTAAATACCAATCCACACCAACATAATTAATAAATACCAATCCACACAAATATAATTAATAAATACCAATCAACACAAATATAATTATAAATACCAATCCACACCAACATAATTAATAAATACCAATCCACACCAATATAATTATAAATACCAATCCACACAAATATAATTATAAATACCAATCCACACCAACATAATTAACAAATACCAATCCACACAAATATAATTAATAAATACCAATCCACACCAACATAATTAATAAATACCAATCAACACAAATATAATTAATAAATACCAATCAACACCAACATAATTAATAAATACCAATCAACACAAATATAATTAATAAATACCAATCCACACCAACATAATTAATAAATACCAATCCACACAAATATAATTAATAAATACCAATCAACACAAATATAATTATAAATACCAATCCACACAAATATAATTGATAAATACCAATCAACACAAATATAATTATAAATACCAATCCACACAAATATAATTAATAAATACCAATCCACACAAATATAATTATAAATACCAATCTACACCAACATAATTATAAATACCAATCCACACAAATATAATTATAAATACCAATCCACACCAACATAGTTATAAATACCAATCCACACCAACATAATTATAAATACCAATCCACACAAATATAATTAATAAATACCAATCAACACAAATATAATTATAAATACCAATCAACACCAACATAATTAATAAATACCAATCCACACAAATATAATTAATAAATACCAATCAACACCAACATAATTAATAAATACCAATCCACACAAATATAATTATAAATACCAATCCACACAAATATAATTAATAAATACCAATCAACACAAATATAATTATAAATACCAATCAACACCAACATAATTAATAAATACCAATCCACACAAATATAATTAATAAATACCAATCAACACAAATATAATTATAAATACCAATCCACACCAACATAATTAATAAATACCAATCCACACAAATATAATTAATAAATACCAATCAACACAAATATAATTATAAATACCAATTCACACCAACATAATTAATAAATACCAATCCGCACAAACATAATTAATAAATACCAATCAACACAAATATAATTAATAAATACCAATCAACACAAATATAATTATAAATACCAATCCACACCAACATAATTAATAAATACCAATCCGCACAAACATAATTAATAAATACCAATCCACACAAATGTAATTAATAAATACCAATCCACACAAATATAATTATAAATACCAATCCACACCAACATAATTAATAAATACCAATCCACACAAATATAATTAATAAATACCAATCCACACCAACATAATTAATAAATACCAATCAGCACAAATATAATTAATAAATACCAATCAACACCAACATAATTAATAAATACCAATCAACACAAATATAATTAATAAATACCAATCCACACCAACATAATTAATAAATACCAATCCACACAAATGTAATTAATAAATAGCAATCAACACAAATATAATTATAAATACCAATCCACACAAATATAATTAATAAATACCAATCAACACAAATATAATTATAAATACCAATCAACACCAACATAATTATAAATACCAATCCACACAAATATAATTAATAAATACCAATCCACACAAATATAATTATAAATACCAATCCACACCAACATAATTATAAATACCAATCCACACAAATATAATTATAAATACCAATCCACACCAACATAGTTATAAATACCAATCCTTCTTTTGGGCCTCCTTATCTCGAGAGACAATGGATACGCGCCTGGAGGTGGTCAGTGGTTTGTGAAGCAGCGCCTGGAGTGGCTATAAAGGCCAATTCTGGAGTGACAGGCTCTTCCACAGGTGCTGCAGAGAAATTTGTTTGTTGGGGCTGTTGCACAGTTGGCTCTCCCCTTGCGCCTCTGTCTTTTTTCCTGCCAACTACTAAGTCTCTTCGACTCGCCACAATTTAGCCCTGTCTTTATGGCTGCCCGCCAGCTCTGGCGAATGCTGGCAACTGACTCCCACGACTTGTGATCAATGTCACACGATTTCATGTCGCGTTTGCAGACGTCTTTATAACGGAGACATGGACGGCCGGTGGGTCTGATACCAGTGGCGAGCTCGCTGTACAATGTGTCTTTGGGGATCCTGCCATCTTCCATGCGGCTCACATGGCCAAGCCATCTCAAGCGCCGCTGACTCAGTAGTGTGTATAAGCTGGGGATGTTGGCCGCTTCAAGGACTTCTGTGTTGGAGATATAGTCCTGCCACCTGATGCCAAGTATACCAATCCACACCAACATAATTATAAATACCAATCCACACAAATATAATTAATAAATACCAATCAACACAAATATAATTATAAATACCAATCAACACCAACATAATTAATAAATACCAATCCACACAAATATAATTAATAAATACCAATCAACACAAATATAATTAATAAATACCAATCAACACCAACATAATTAATAAATACCAATCCACACAAATATAATTAATAAATACCAATCAACACAAATATAATTATAAATACCAATCCACACCAACATAATTATAAATACCAATCCAAACAAATATAATTAATAAATACCAATCCACACCAACATAATTAATAAATGCCAATCCACACAAATATAATTAATAAATACCAATCAACACAAATATAATTATAAATACCAATTCACACCAACATAATTAATAAATACCAATCCGCACAAACATAATTAATAAATACCAATCAACACAAATATAATTAATAAATAGCAATCAACACAAATATAATTATAAATACCAATCCACACCAACATAATTAATAAATACCAATCCGCACAAACATAATTAATAAATACAAATCCACACAAATGTAATTAATAAATACCAATCAACACAAATATAATTATAAATACCAATCCACATGAACATAATTAATAAATACCAATCCACACAAATATAATTAATAAATACCAATCCGCACAAACATAATTAATAAATACCAATCCACACAAATATAATTAATAAATACCAATCCGCACAAACATAATTAATAAATACCAATCAACACAAATATAATTAATAAATACCAATCCACACAAATATAATTAATAAATACCAATCAACACAAATATAATTATAAATACCAATCCACACCAACATAATTAATAAATACCAATCCACACCAATATAATTATAAATACCAATCCACACAAATATAATTATAAATACCAATCCACACCAACATAATTAATAAATACCAATCAACACAAATATAATTATAAATACCAATCCAAACCAACATAATTAATAAATACCAATCCACACAAATATAATTAATAAATACCAATCCACACCAATATAATTATAAATACCAATCCACACAAATATAATTATAAATACCAATCCACACCAACATAATTAATGAATACCAATCAACACAAATATAATTAATAAATACCAATCAACACCAACATAATTAATAAATACCAATCCACACAAATATAATTAATAAATACCAATCAACACAAATATAATTATAAATACCAATCCACACCAACATAATTAATAAATGCCAATCCACACAAATATAATTAATAAATACCAATCAACACAAATATAATTATAAATACCAATCAACACAAATATAATTAATAAATAACAATCCACACCAACATAATTAATAAATACCAATCCACACAAATATAATTAATAAATACCAATCAACACAAATATAATTATAAATACCAATCCACACCAACATAATTAATAAATACCAATCCACACAAATATAATTAATAAATACCAATCAACACAAATATAATTATAAATACCAATTCACACCAACTTAATTAATAAATACCAATCCGCACAAACATAATTAATAAATACCAATCAAGACAAATATAATTAATAAATACCAATCAACACAAATATAATTATAAATACCAATCCACACCAACATAATTAATAAATACCAATCCGCACAAACATAATTAATAAATACCAATCCACACAAATGTAATTAATAAATACCAATCCACACAAATATAATTATAAATACCAATCCACACCAACATAATTAATAAATACCAATCCACACAAATATAATTAATAAATACCAATCAACACAAATATAATTATAAATACCAATCCACACCAACATAATTAATAAATACCAATCCACACAAATATAATTAATAAATACCAATCAACACAAATATAATTATAAATACCAATACACACCAACATAATTAATAAATACCAATCCGCACAAACATAATTAATAAATACCAATCAACACAAATATAATTAATAAATACCAATCAACACAAATATAATTATAAATACCAATCCACACCAACATAATTAATAAATACCAATCCGCACAAACATAATTAATAAATACCAATCCACACAAATGTAATTAATAAATACCAATCCACAAAAATATAATTATAAATACCAATCCACACCAACATAATTAATAAATACCAATCAACACAAATATAATTAATAAATACCAATCAACACCAACATAATTAATAAATACCAATCAACACAAATATAATTAATAAATACCAATCCACACCAACATAATTAATAAATACCAATCCACACAAATATAATTAATAAATACCAATCAACACAAATATAATTATAAATACCAATCCACACAAATATAATTAATAAATACCAATCAACACAAATATAATTATAAATACCAATAAATGCAAATATAATTATAAATACCAATCCACACCAACATAATTAATAAATACCAATCCACACAAATATAATTAATAAATACCAATCAACACAAATATAATTATAAATACCAATCCACACAAATATAATTAATAAATACCAATCAACACAAATATAATTAATAAATACCAATCAACATAAATATAATTATAAATACCAATCAACGCAAATATAATTATAAATACCAATCCACACCAACATAATTATAAATACCAATCCACACAAATATAATTAATAAATACCAATCCACACAAATATAATTATAAATACCAATCCACACCAACATAATTATAAATACCAATCCACACAAATATAATTTTAAATACCAATCCACACCAACATAGTTATAAATACCAATCCACACCAACATAATTATAAATACCAATCCACACAAATATAATTAATAAATACCAATCAACACAAATATAATTATAAACACCAATCAACACCAACATAATTAATAAATACCAATCCACACAAATATAATTAATAAATACCAATCAACACAAATATAATTAATAAATACCAATCAACACCAACATAATTAATAAATACCAATCCACACAAATATAATTAATAAATACCAATCAACACAAATATAATTATAAATACCAATCTACACCAACATAATTATAAATACCAATCCACACAAATACAATTAATAAATACCAATCCACACCAACATAATTAATAAATGCCAATCAACACAAATATAATTAATAAATACCAATCAACACAAATATAATTATAAATACCAATTCACACCAACATAATTAATAAATACCAATCCGCACAAACGTAATTAATAAATACCAATCAACACAAATATAATTAATAAATACCAATCAACTCTAATATAATTATAAATACCAATCCACACCAACATAATTAATAAATACCAATCCGCACAAACATAATTAATAAATACCAATCCACACAAACGTAATTAATAAATACCAATCCACACAAATATAATTATAAATACCAATCCACACCAACATAATTAATAAATACCAATCAACACAAATATAATTAATAAATACCAATCAACACCAACATAATTAAGAAATACCAATCAACACAAATATAATTAATAAATACCAATCCACACCAACATAATTAATAAATACCAATCCACACAAATATAATTAATAAATACCAATCAACACAAATATAATTATAAATACCAATCCACACAAATATAATTAATAAATACCAATCAACACAAATATAATTATAAATACCAATCAACGCAAATATAATTATAAATACCAATCCACACCAACATAATTAATAAATACCAATTCACACAAATATAATTAATAAATACCAATCAACACAAATATAATTATAAATACCAATCCACACAAATATAATTAATAAATACCAATCAACACAAATATAATTAGAAATACCAATCAACGCAAATATAATTATAAATACCAATCCACACCAACATAATTATAAATACCAATCCACACAAATATAATTAATAAATACCAATCCACACAAATATAATTATAAATACCAATCCACACCAACATAATTATAAATACCAATCCACACAAATATAATTATAAATACCAATCCACACCAACATAGTTATAAATACCAATCCACACCAACATAATTATAAATACCAATCCACACAAATATAATTAATAAATACCAATCAACACAAATATAATTATAAATACCAATCAACACCAACATAATTAATAAATACCAATCCACACAAATATAATTAATAAATACCAATCAACACAAATATAATTAATAAATTCCAATCAACACCAACATAATTAATAAATACCAATCCACACAAATATAATTAATAAATACCAATCAACACAAATATAATTATAAATACCAATCCACACCAACATAATTATAAATACCAATCCACACAAATATAATTAATAAATACCAATCCACACCAACATAATTAATAAATGCCAATCAACACAAATATAATTAATAAATACCAATCAACACAAATATAATTATAAATACCAATTCACACCAACATAATTAATAAATACCAATCCGCACAAACGTAATTAATAAATACCAATCAACACAAATATAATTAATAAATACCAATCAACACAAATATAATTATAAATACCAATCAACACAAATATAATTTTAAATACCAATCCACACCAATATAATTAATAAATACCAATCCACACAAATATAATTAATAAATACCAATCAACACAAATATAATTATAAATACCAATCCACACCAACATAATTAATAAATACCAATCCACACCAATATAATTATAAATACCAATCCACACAAATATAATTATAAATACCAATCCACACCAACATAATTAACAAATACCAATCCACACAAATATAATTAATAAATACCAATCCACACCAACATAATTAATAAATACCAATCAACACAAATATAATTAATAAATACCAATCCACACCAACATAATTAATAAATACCAATCCACACAAATATAATTAATAAATACCAATCAACACAAATATAATTATAAATACCAATCCACACAAATATAATTGATAAATACCAATCAACACAAATATAATTATAAATACCAATCCACACAAATATAATTAATAAATACCAATCCACACAAATATAATTATAAATACCAATCTACACCAACATAATTATAAATACCAATCCACACAAATATAATTATAAATACCAATCCACACCAACATAGTTATAAATACCAATCCACACCAACATAATTATAAATACCAATCCACACAAATATAATTAATAAATACCAATCAACACAAATATAATTATAAATACCAATCAACACCAACATAATTAATAAATACCAATCCACACAAATATAATTAATAAATACCAATCAACACCAACATAATTAATAAATACCAATCCACACAAATATAATTATAAATACCAATCCACACAAATATAATTAATAAATACCAATCAACACAAATATAATTATAAATACCAATCAACACCAACATAATTAATAAATACCAATCCACACAAATATAATTAATAAATACCAATCAACACCAACATAATTAATAAATACCAATCCACACAAATATAATTAATAAATACCAATCAACACAAATATTATTATAATTACCAATCAACACAAATATAATTAATAAATAACAATCCACACCAACATAATTAATAAATACCAATCCACACAAATATAATTAATAAATACCAATCAACACAAATATAATTATAAATACCAATCCACACCAACATAATTAATAAATCCCAATCCACTCAAATATAATTAATAAATACCAATCAACACAAATATAATTATAAATACCAATTCACACCAACATAATTAATAAATACCAATCCGCACAAACATAATTAATAAATACCAATCAACACAAATATAATTAATAAATACCAATCAACACAAATATAATTATAAATACCAATCCACACCAACATAATTAATAAATACCAATCCGCACAAACATAATTAATAAATACCAATCCACACAAATGTAATTAATAAATACCAATCCACACAAATATAATTATAAATACCAATCCACACCAACATAATTAATAAATACCAATCCACACAAATATAATTAATAAATACCAATCCACACCAACATAATTAATAAATACCAATCAGCACAAATATAATTAATAAATACCAATCAACACCAACATAATTAATAAATACCAATCAACACAAATATAATTAATAAATACCAATCCACACCAACATAATTAATAAATACCAATCCACACAAATGTAATTAATAAATAGCAATCAACACAAATATAATTATAAATACCAATCCACACAAATATAATTAATAAATACCAATCAACACAAATATAATTATAAATACCAATCAACACCAACATAATTATAAATACCAATCCACACAAATATAATTAATAAATACCAATCCACACAAATATAATTATAAATACCAATCCACACCAACATAATTATAAATACCAATCCACACAAATATAATTATAAATACCAATCCACACCAACATAGTTATAAATACCAATCCTTCTTTTGGGCCTCCTTATCTCGAGAGACAATGGATACGCGCCTGGAGGTGGTCAGTGGTTTGTGAAGCAGCGCCTGGAGTGGCTATAAAGGCCAATTCTGGAGTGACAGGCTCTTCCACAGGTGCTGCAGAGAAATTTGTTTGTTGGGGCTGTTGCACAGTTGGCTCTCCCCTTGCGCCTCTGTCTTTTTTCCTGCCAACTACTAAGTCTCTTCGACTCGCCACAATTTAGCCCTGTCTTTATGGCTGCCCGCCAGCTCTGGCGAATGCTGGCAACTGACTCCCACGACTTGTGATCAATGTCACACGATTTCATGTCGCGTTTGCAGACGTCTTTATAACGGAGACATGGACGGCCGGTGGGTCTGATACCAGTGGCGAGCTCGCTGTACAATGTGTCTTTGGGGATCCTGCCATCTTCCATGCGGCTCACATGGCCAAGCCATCTCAAGCGCCGCTGACTCAGTAGTGTGTATAAGCTGGGGATGTTGGAAGCTTCAAGGACTTCTGTGTTGGAGATATAGTCCTGCCACCTGATGCCAAGTATACCAATCCACACCAACATAATTATAAATACCAATCCACACAAATATAATTAATAAATACCAATCAACACAAATATAATTATAAATACCAATCAACACCAACATAATTAATAAATACCAATCCACACAAATATAATTAATAAATACCAATCAACACAAATATAATTAATAAATACCAATCAACACCAACATAATTAATAAATACCAATCCACACAAATATAATTAATAAATACCAATCAACACAAATATAATTATAAATACCAATCCACACCAACATAATTATAAATACCAATCCAAACAAATATAATTACTAAATACCAATCCACACCAACATAATTAATAAATGCCAATCCACACAAATATAATTAATAAATACCAATCAACACAAATATAATTATAAATACCAATTCACACCAACATAATTAATAAATACCAATCCGCACAAAAATAATTAATAAATACCAATCAACACAAATATAATTAATAAATACCAATCAACACAAATATAATTATAAATACCAATCCACACCAACATAATTAATAAATACCAATCCGCACAAATATAATTAATAAATACCAATCTGCACAAACATAATTAATAAATACCAATCCACACAAATATAATTAATAAATACCAATCCGCACAAACATAATTAATAAATACCAATCAACACAAATATAATTAATAAATACCAATCCACACAAATATAATTAATAAATACCAATCAACACAAATATAATTATAAATACCAATCCACACCAACATAATTAATAAATACCAATCCACACCAATATAATTATAAATACCAATCCACACAAATATAATTATAAATACCAATCCACACCAACATAATTAATGAATACCAATCAACACAAATATAATTATAAATACCAATCCAAACCAACATAATTAATAAATACCAATCCACACAAATATAATTAATAAATACCAATCCACACCAATATAATTATAAATACCAATCCACACAAATATAATTATAAATACCAATCCACACCAACATAATTAATGAATACCAATCAACACAAATATAATTAATAAATACCAATCAACACCAACATAATTAATAAATACCAATCCACACAAATATAATTAATAAATACCAATCAACACAAATATAATTATAAATACCAATCCACACCAACATAATTAATAAATGCCAATCCACACAAATATAATTAATAAATACCAATCAACACAAATATAATTATAAATACCAATCAACACAAATATAATTGATAAATAACAATCCACACCAACATAATTAATAAATACCAATCCACACAAATATAATTAATAAATACCAATCAACACAAATATAATTATAAATACCAATCCACACCAACATAATTAATAAATACCAATCCACACAAATATAATTAATAAATACCAATCAACACAAATATAATTATAAATACCAATTCACACCAACTTAATTAATAAATTCCAATCCGCACAAACATAATTAATAAATACCAATCAAGACAAATATAATTAATAAATACCAATCAACACAAATATAATTATAAATACCAATCCACACCAACATAATTAATAAATACCAATCCGCACAAACATAATTAATAAATACCAATCCACACAAATGTAATTAATAAATACCAATCCACACAAATATAATTATAAATACCAATCCACACCAACATAATTAATAAATACCAATCCACACAAATATAATTAATAAATACCAATCAACACAAATATAATTATAAATACCAATCCACACCAACATAATTAATAAATACCAATCCACACAAATATAATTAATAAATACCAATCAACACAAATATAATTATAAATACCAATACACACCAACATAATTAATAAATACCAATCCGCACAAACATAATTAATAAATACCAATCAACACAAATATAATTAATAAATACCAATCAACACAAATATAATTATAAATACCAATCCACACCAACATAATTAATAAATACCAATCCGCACAAACATAATTAATAAATACCAATCCACACAAACGTAATTAATAAATACCAATCCACAAAAATATAATTATAAATACCAATCCACACCAACATAATTAATAAATACCAATCAACACAAATATAATTAATAAATACCAATCAACACCAACATAATTAATAAATACCAATCAACACAAATATAATTAATAAATACCAATCCACACCAACATAATTAATAAATACCAATCCACACAAATATAATTAATAAATACCAATCAACACAAATATAATTATAAATACCAATCCACACAAATATAATTAATAAATACCAATCAACACAAATATAATTATAAATACCAATAAATGCAAATATAATTATAAATACCAATCCACACCAACATAATTAATAAATACCAATCCACACAAATATAATTAATAAATACCAATCAACACAAATATAATTATAAATACCAATCCACACAAATATAATTAATAAATACCAATCAACACAAATATAATTAATAAATACCAATCAACATAAATATAATTATAAATACCAATCAACGCAAATATAATTATAAATACCAATCCACACCAACATAATTATAAATACCAATCCACACAAATATAATTAATTATTACCAATCCACACAAATATAATTATAAATACCAATCCACACCAACATAATTATAAATACCAATCCACACAAATATAATTTTAAATACCAATCCACACCAACATAGTTATAAATACCAATCCACACCAACATAATTATAAATACCAATCCACACAAATATAATTAATAAATACCAATCAACACAAATATAATTATAAATACCAATCAACACCAACATAATTAATAAATACCAATCCACACAAATATAATTAATAAATACCAATCAACACAAATATAATTAATAAATACCAATCAACACCAACATAATTAATAAATACCAATCAGCACAAATATAATTAATAAATACCAATCAACACCAACATAATTAATAAATACCAATCAACACAAATATAATTAATAAATACCAATCCACACCAACATAATTAATAAATACCAATCCACACAAATGTAATTAATAAATAGCAATCAACACAAATATAATTATAAATACCAATCCACACAAATATAATTAATAAATACCAATCAACACAAATATAATTATAAATACCAATCAACACCAACATAATTATAAATACCAATCCACACAAATATAATTAATAAATACCAATCCACACAAATATAATTATAAATACCAATCCACACCAACATAATTATAAATACCAATCCACACAAATATAATTATAAATACCATTCCACACCAACATAGTTATAAATACCAATCCTTCTTTTGGGCCTCCTTATCTCGAGAGACAATGGATACGCGCCTGGAGGTGGTCAGTGGTTTGTGAAGCAGCGCCTGGAGTGGCTATAAAGGCCAATTCTGGAGTGACAGGCTCTTCCACAGGTGCTGCAGAGAAATTTGTTTGTTGGGGCTGTTGCACAGTTGGCTCTCCCCTTGCGCCTCTGTCTTTTTTCCTGCCAACTACTAAGTCTCTTCGACTCGCCACAATTTAGCCCTGTCTTTATGGCTGCCCGCCAGCTCTGGCGAATGCTGGCAACTGACTCCCACGACTTGTGATCAATGTCACACGATTTCATGTCGCGTTTGCAGACGTCTTTATAACGGAGACATGGACGGCCGGTGGGTCTGATACCAGTGGCGAGCTCGCTGTACAATGTGTCTTTGGGGATCCTGCCATCTTCCATGCGGCTCACATGGCCAAGCCATCTCAAGCGCCGCTGACTCAGTAGTGTGTATAAGCTGGGGATGTTGGCCGCTTCAAGGACTTCTGTGTTGGAGATATAGTCCTGCCACCTGATGCCAAGTATACCAATCCACACCAACATAATTATAAATACCAATCCACACAAATATAATTAATAAATACCAATCAACACAAATATAATTATAAATACCAATCAACACCAACATAATTAATAAATACCAATCCACACAAATATAATTAATAAATACCAATCAACACAAATATAATTAATAAATA
This sequence comes from Heterodontus francisci, assembly GCF_036365525.1. Classification (NCBI taxonomy): domain Eukaryota; kingdom Metazoa; phylum Chordata; class Chondrichthyes; order Heterodontiformes; family Heterodontidae; genus Heterodontus; species Heterodontus francisci. The sequence goes on along the minus strand of NW_027140408.1, from coordinate 55,013 downwards.
CCAATCAACACCAACATAATTAATAAATACCAATCCACACAAATATAATTAATAAATACCAATCAACACAAATATAATTATAAATACCAATCCACACCAACATAATTATAAATACCAATCCAAACAAATATAATTAATAAATACCAATCCACACCAACATAATTAATAAATGCCAATCCACACAAATATAATTAATAAATACCAATCAACACAAATATAATTATAAATACCAATTCACACCAACATAATTAATAAATACCAATCCGCACAAAAATAATTAATAAATACCAATCAACACAAATATAATTAATAAATACCAATCAACACAAATATAATTATAAATACCAATCCACACCAACATAATTAATAAATACCAATCCGCACAAATATAATTAATAAATACCAATCCGCACAAACATAATTAATAAATACCAATCCACACAAATATAATTAATAAATACCTATCCGCACAAACATAATTAATAAATACCTATCAACACAAATATAATTAATAAATACCAATCCACACAAATATAATTAATAAATACCAATCAACACAAATATAATTATAAATACCAATCCACACCAACATAATTAATAAATACCAATCCACACCAATATAATTATAAATACCAATCCACACAAATATAATTATAAATACCAATCCACACCAACATAATTAATAAATACCAATCAACACAAATATAATTATAAATACCAATCCAAACCAACATAATTAATAAATACCAATCCACACAAATATAATTAATAAATACCAATCCACACCAATATAATTATAAATACCAATCCACACAAATATAATTATAAATACCAATCCACACCAACATAATTAATGAATACCAATCAACACAAATATAATTAATAAATACCAATCAACACCAACATAATTAATAAATACCAATCCACACAAATATAATTAATAAATACCAATCAACACAAATATAATTATAAATACCAATCCACACCAACATAATTAATAAATGCCAATCCACACAAATATAATTAATAAATACCAATCAACACAAATATAATTATAAATACCAATCAACACAAATATAATTAATAAATAACAATCCACACCAACATAATTAATAAATACCAATCCACACAAATATAATTAATAAATACCAATCAACACAAATATAATTATAAATACCAATCCACACCAACATAATTAATAAATACCAATCCACACAAATATAATTAATAAATACCAATCAACACAAATATAATTATAAATACCAATTCACACCAACTTAATTAATAAATACCAATCCGCACAAACATAATTAATAAATACCAATCAAGACAAATATAATTAATAAATACCAATCAACACAAATATAATTATAAATACCAATCCACACCAACATAATTAATAAATACCAATCCGCACAAACATAATTAATAAATACCAATCCACACAAATGTAATTAATAAATACCAATCCACACAAATATAATTATAAATACCAATCCACACCAACATAATTAATAAATACCAATCCACACAAATATAATTAATAAATACCAATCAACAAAAATATAATTATAAATACCAATCCACACCAACATAATTAATAAATACCAATCCACACAAATATAATTAATAAATACCAATCAACACAAATATAATTATAAATACCAATACACACCAACATAATTAATAAATACCAATCCGCACAAACATAATTAATAAATACCAATCAACACAAATATAATTAATAAATACCAATCAACACAAATATAATTATAAATACCAATCCACACCAACATAATTAATAAATACCAATCCGCACAAACATAATTAATAAATACCAATCCACACAAATGTAATTAATAAATACCAATCCACAAAAATATAATTATAAATACCAATCCACACCAACATAATTAATAAATACCAATCAACACAAATATAATTAATAAATACCAATCAACACCAACATAATTAATAAATACCAATCAACACAAATATAATTAATAAATACCAATCCACACCAACATAATTAATAAATACCAATCCACACAAATATAATTAATAAATACCAATCAACACAAATATAATTATAAATACCAATCCACACAAATATAATTAATAAATACCAATCAACACAAATATAATTATAAATACCAATAAATGCAAATATAATTATAAATACCAATCCACACCAACATAATTAATAAATACCAATCCACACAAATATAATTAATAAATACCAATCAACACAAATATAATTATAAATACCAATCCACACAAATATAATTAATAAATACCAATCAACACAAATATAATTAATAAATACCAATCAACATAAATATAATTATAAATACCAATCAACGCAAATATAATTATAAATACCAATCCACACCAACATAATTATAAATACCAATCCACACAAATATAATTAATAAATACCAATCCACACAAATATAATTATAAATACCAATCCACACCAACATAATTATAAATACCAATCCACACAAATATAATTTTAAATACCAATCCACACCAACATAGTTATAAATACCAATCCACACCAACATAATTATAAATACCAATCCACACAAATATAATTAATAAATACCAATCAACACAAATATAATTATAAATACCAATCAACACCAACATAATTAATAAATACCAATCCACACAAATATAATTAATAAATACCAATCAACACAAATATAATTAATAAATACCAATCAACACCAACATAATTAATAAATACCAATCCACACAAATATAATTAATAAATACCAATCAACACAAATATAATTATAAATACCAATCTACACCAACATAATTATAAATACTAATCCACACAAATATAATTAATAAATACCAATCCACACCAACATAATTAATAAATGCCAATCAACACAAATATAATTAATAAATACCAATCAACACAAATATAATTATAAATACCAATTCACACCAACATAATTAATAAATACCAATCCGCACAAACGTAATTAATAAATACCAATCAACACAAATATAATTAATAAATACCAATCAACACAAATATAATTATAAATACCAATCCACACCAACATAATTAATAAATACCAATCCGCACAAACATAATTAATAAATACCAATCCACACAAACGTAATTAATAAATACCAATCCACACAAATATAATTATAAATACCAATCCACACCAACATAATTAATAAATACCAATCAACACAAATATAATTAATAACTACCAATCAACACCAACATAATTAAGAAATACCAATCAACACAAATATAATTAATAAATACCAATCCACACCAACATAATTAATAAATACCAATCCACACAAATATAATTAATAAATACCAATCAACACAAATATAATTATAAATACCAATCCACACAAATGTAATTAATAAATACCAATCAACACAAATATAATTATAAATACCAATCAACGCAAATATAATTATAAATACCAATCCACACCAACATAATTAATAAATACCAATCCACACAAATATAATTAATAAATACCAATCAACACAAATATAATTATAAATACCAATCCACACAAATATAATTAATAAATACCAATCAACACAAATATAATTATAAATACAAATCAACGCAAATATAATTATAAATACCAATCCACACCAACATAATTATAAATACCAATCCACACAAATATAATTAATAAATACCAATCCACACAAATATAATTATAAATACCAATCCACACCAACATAATTATAAATACCAATCCACACAAATATAATTATAAATACCAATTCACACCAACATAGTTATAAATACCAATCCACACCAACATAATTATAAATACCAATCCACACAAATATAATTAATAAATACCAATCAACACAAATATAATTAATAAATACCAATCAACACCAACATAATTAATAAATACCAATCCACACAAATATAATTAATAAATACCAATCAACACAAATATAATTATAAATACCAATCCACACCAACATAATTATAAATACCAATCCACACAAATATAATTAATAAATACCAATCCACACCAACATAATTAATAAATGCCAATCAACACAAATATAATTAATAAATACCAATCAACACAAATATAATTATAAATACCAATTCACACCAACATAATTAATAAATACCAATCCGCACAAACGTAATTAATAAATACCAATCAACACAAATATAATTAATAAATACCAATCAACACAAATATAATTAATAAATGCCAATCAACACAAAAATAATTAATGAATACCAATCAACACAAATATAATTATAAATACCAATCAACACAAATATAATTAATAAATGCCAATCAACACAAATATAATTAATAAATACCAATCAACACAAATATAATTATAAATACCAATCCACACCAACATAATTAATAAATACCAATCCGCACAAACATAATTAATAAATACCAATCCACACAAATGTAATTAATAAATACCAATCAACACAAATATAATTATAAATACCAATCCACACCAACATAATTAATAAATACCAATCCGCACAAACATAATTAATAAATACCAATCCACACAAATATAATTAATAAATACCAATCCGCACAAACATAATTAATAAATACCAATCAACACAAATATAATTAGTAAATACCAATCCACACAAATATAATTAATAAAAACCAATCAACACAAATATAATTATAAATACCAATCCACACCAACATAATTAATAAATACCAATCCACACCAATATAATTATAAATACCAATCCACACAAATATAATTATAAATACCAATCCACACCAACATAATTAATAAATACCAATCAACACAAATACAATTAATAAATACCAATCCACACCAACATAATTAATAAATACCAATCAACACAAATATAATTATAAATACCAATCCACACCAACATAATTAATAAATACCAATCAACACAAATATAATTAATAAATACCAATCCACACCAACATAATTAATAAATACCAATCCACACAAATATAATTAATAAATACCAATCCACACCAACATAATTAATAAATACCAATCCACACCAACATAATTAATGAATACCAATCAACACAAATATAATTAATAAATACCAATCCACACCAACATAATTAATAAATACCAATCAACACAAATATAATTATAAATACCAATCCACACCAACATAATTAATAAATACCAATCAACACAAATATAATTAATAAATACCAATCCACACCAACATAATTAATAAATACCAATCCACACAAATATAATTAATAAATACCAATCCACACCAACATAATTAATAAATACCAATCCACACCAATATAATTAATAAATACCAATCCACACCAACATAATTAATAAATACCAATCCACACAAATATAATTAATAAATACCAATCCACACCAACATAATTAATAAATACCAATCAACACAAATATAATTAATAAATACCAATCCACACCAACATAATTAATAAATACCAATCAACACAAATATAATTATAAATACCAATCCACACCAACATAATTAATAAATACCAATCCACACAAATATAATTAATAAATACCAATCCACACCAACATAATTAATGAATACCAATCAACACAAATATAATTAATAAATACCAATCCACACCAACATAATTAATAAATACCAATCAACACAAATATAATTATAAATACCAATCCACACTAATATAATTAATAAATACCAATCCACACAAATATAATTAATAAATACCAATCAACACAAATATAATTATAAATACCAATCCACACAAATGTAATTAATAAATACCAATCAACACAAATATAATTATAAATACCAATCAACGCAAATATAATTATAAATACCAATCCACACCAACATAATTAATAAATACCAATCCACACAAATATAATTAATAAATACCAATCAACACAAATATAATTATAAATACCAATCCACACAAATATAATTAATAAATACCAATCAACACAAATATAATTATAAATACCAATCAACGCAAATATAATTATAAATACCAATCCACACCAACATAATTATAAATACCAATCCACACAAATATAATTAATAAATACCAATCCACACAAATATAATTATAAATACCAATCCACACCAACATAATTATAAATACCAATCCACACAAATATAATTATAAATACCAATTCACACCAACATAGTTATAAATACCAATCCACACCAACATAATTATAAATACCAATCCACACAAATATAATTAATAAATACCAATCAACACAAATATAATTATAAATACCAATCAACACCAACATAATTAATAAATACCAATCCACACAAATATAATTAATAAATACCAATCAACACAAATATAATTAATAAATACCAATCAACACCAACATAATTAATAAATACCAATCCACACAAATATAATTAATAAATACCAATCAACACAAATATAATTATAAATACCAATCCACACCAACATAATTATAAATACCAATCCACACAAATATAATTAATAAATACCAATCCACACCAACATAATTAATAAATGCCAATCAACACAAATATAATTAATAAATACCAATCAACACAAATATAATTATAAATACCAATTCACACCAACATAATTAATAAATACCAATCCGCACAAACGTAATTAATAAATACCAATCAACACAAATATAATTAATAAATACCAATCAACACAAATATAATTAATAAATGCCAATCAACACAAAAATAATTAATGAATACCAATCAACACAAATATAATTATAAATACCAATCAACACAAATATAATTAATAAATGCCAATCAACACAAATATAATTAATAAATACCAATCAACACAAATATAATTATAAATACCAATCCACACCAACATAATTAATAAATACCAATCCGCACAAACATAATTAATAAATACCAATCCACACAAATGTAATTAATAAATACCAATCAACACAAATATAATTATAAATACCAATCCACAAAAACATAATTAATAAATACCAATCCGCACAAACATAATTAATAAATACCAATCCACACAAATATAATTAATAAATACCAATCCGCACAAACATAATTAATAAATACCAATCAACACAAATATAATTAGTAAATACCAATCCACACAAATATAATTAATAAAAACCAATCAACACAAATATAATTATAAATACCAATCCACACCAACATAATTAATAAATACCAATCCACACCAATATAATTATAAATACCAATCCACACAAATATAATTATAAATACCAATCCACACCAACATAATTAATAAATACCAATCAACACAAATACAATTAATAAATACCAATCCACACCAACATAATTAATAAATACCAATCAACACAAATATAATTATAAATACCAATCCACACCAACATAATTAATAAATACCAATCAACACAAATATAATTAATAAATACCAATCCACACCAACATAATTAATAAATACCAATCCACACAAATATAATTAATAAATACCAATCCACACCAACATAATTAATAAATACCAATCCACACCAACATAATTAATGAATACCAATCAACACAAATATAATTAATAAATACCAATCCACACCAACATAATTAATAAATACCAATCAACACAAATATAATTATAAATACCAATCCACACCAACATAATTAATAAATACCAATCAACACAAATATAATTAATAAATACCAATCCACACCAACATAATTAATAAATACCAATCCACACAAATATAATTAATAAATACCAATCCACACCAACATAATTAATAAATACCAATCCACACCAATATAATTAATAAATACCAATCCACACCAACATAATTAATAAATACCAATCCACACAAATATAATTAATAAATACCAATCCACACCAACATAATTAATAAATACCAATCAACACAAATATAATTAATAAATACCAATCCACACCAACATAATTAATAAATACCAATCAACACAAATATAATTATAAATACCAATCCACACCAACATAATTAATAAATACCAATCCACACAAATATAATTAATAAATACCAATCCACACCAACATAATTAATGAATACCAATCAACACAAATATAATTAATAAATACCAATCCACACCAACATAATTAATAAATACCAATCAACACAAATATAATTATAAATACCAATCCACACTAATATAATTAATAAATACCAATCAACACAAATATAATTATAAATACCAATCAACACAAATCTAATTAATAAATACCAATCAACACCAACATAATTAATAAATACCAGTCAACACCAACATAATTAATAAATACCAATCCACACCAACATAATTAATAAATACCAATCCGCACAAACATAATTAATATATACCAATCAACACAAATATAATTATAAATACCAATCCACACCAACATAATTAATAAATACCAATCCGCACAAACATAATTAATAAATACCAATCCACACAAATATAATTAATAAATACCAATCAACACAAATATCATTATAAATACCAATCAACACAAATATAATTAATAAATACCAATCAACACCAACATAATTAATAAATACCAATCCACACCAATATAATTATAAATACCAATCCTCACAAATATAATTATAAATACCAATCCACACCAACATAATTAATAAATACCAATCAACACAAATATAATTATAAATACCAATCAACGCAAATATAATTATAAATACCAATCCACACCAACATAATTAATAAATACCAATCCACACAAATATAATTAATAAATACCAATCAACACAAATATAATTATAAATACCAATCCACACAAATATAATTAATAAATACCAATCAACACAAATATAATTATAAATACCAATCAACGCAAATATAATTATAAATACCAATCCACACCAACATAATTATAAATACCAATCCACACAAATATAATTAATAAATACCAATCCACACAAATATAATTATAAATACCAATCCACACCAACATAGTTATAAATACCAATCCACACAAATATAATTATAAATACCAATCCACACCAACATAATTATAAATACCAATCCACACAAATATAATTAATAAATACCAATCAACACAAATATAATTATAAATACCAATCAACACCAACATCATTAATAAATACCAATCCACACAAATATAATTAATAAATACCAATCAACACAAATATAATTAATAAATTCCAATCAACACCAACATAATTAATAAATACCAATCCACACAAATATAATTAATAAATACCAATCAACACAAATATAATTATAAATACCAATCCACACCAACATAATTAGAAATACCAATCCACACAAATATAATTAATAAATACCAATCCACACCAACATAATTAATAAATGCCAATCAACACAAATATAATTAATAAATACCAATCAACACAAATATAATTATAAATACCAATCAACACAAATATAATTAATAAATACCAATCAACACAAATATAATTAATAAATGCCAATCAACACAAAAATAATTAATGAATACCAATCAACACAAATATAATTATAAATACCAATCAACACAAATATAATTAATAAATGCCAATCAACACAAATATAATTAATAAATACCAATCCACACCAACATAATTAATAAATACCAATCCGCACAAACATAATTAATAAATACCAATCCACACAAATGTAATTAATAAATACCAATCAACACAAATATAATTATAAATACCAATCCACACCAACATAATTAATAAATACCAATCCGCACAAACATAATTAATAAATACCAATCCACACAAATATAATTAATAAATACCAATCCGCACAAACATAATTAATAAATACCAATCAACACAAATATAATTAGTAAATACGAATCCACACAAATATAATTAATAAAAACCAATCAACACAAATATAATTATAAATACCAATCCACACCAACATAATTAATAAATACCAATCCACACCAATATAATTATAAATACCAATCCACACAAATATAATTATAAATACCAATCCACACCAACATAATTAATAAATACCAATCAACACAAATACAATTAATAAATACCAATCCACACCAACATAATTAATAAATACCAATCAACACAAATATAATTATAAATACCAATCCACACCAACATAATTAATAAATACCAATCAACACAAATATAATTAATAAATACCAATCCACACCAACATAATTAAGAAATACCAATCCACACAAATATAATTAATAAATACCAATCCACACCAACATAATTAATAAATACCAATCCACACCAACATAATTAATGAATACCAATCAACACAAATATAATTAATAAATACCAATCCACACCAACATAATTAATAAATACCAATCAACACAAATATAATTATAAATACCAATCCACACCAACATAATTAATAAATACCAATCAACACAAATATAATTAATAAATACCAATCCACACCAACATAATTAATAAATACCAATCCACACAAATATAATTAATAAATACCAATCCACACCAACATAATTAATAAATACCAATCCACACCAATATAATTAATAAATACCAATCCACACCAACATAATTAATAAATACCAATCCACACAAATATAATTAATAAATACCAATCCACACCAACATAATTAATAAATACCAATCAACACAAATATAATTAATAAATACCAATCCACACCAACATAATTAATAAATACCAATCAACACAAATATAATTATAAATACCAATCCACACCAACATAATTAATAAATACCAATCCACACAAATATAATTAATAAATACCAATCCACACCAACATAATTAATAAATACCAATCAACACAAATATAATTAATAAATACCAATCCACACCAACATAATTAATAAATACCAATCAACACAAATATAATTATAAATACCAATCCACACCAACATAATTAATAAATACCAATCAACACAAAAATAATTAATGAATGCCAATCAACACAAATATAATTATAAATACCAATCAACACAAATATAATTAATAAATGCCAATCAACACAAATATAATTAATAAATACCAATCAACACAAATATAATTATAAATACCAATCCACACCAACATAATTAATAAATACCAATCCGCACAAACATAATTAATAAATACCAATCCACACAAATGTAATTAATAAATACCAATCAACACAAATATAATTATAAATACCAATCCACACCAACATAATTAATAAATACCAATCCGCACAAACATAATTAATAAATACCAATCCACACAAATATAATTAATAAATACCAATCCGCACAAACATAATTAATAAATACCAATCAACACAAATATAATTAGTAAATACCAATCCACACAAATATAATTAATAAAAACCAATCAACACAAATATAATTATAAATACCAATCCACACCAACATAATTAATAAATACCAATCCACACCAATATAATTATAAATACCAATCCACACAAATATAATTATAAATACCAATCCACACCAACATAATTAATAAATACCAATCAACACAAATACAATTAATAAATACCAATCCACACCAACATAATTAATAAATACCAATCAACACAAATATAATTATAAATACCAATCCACACCAACATAATTAATAAATACCAATCCACACAAATATAATTAATAAATACCAATCCACACCAACATAATTAATAAATACCAATCCACACCAACATAATTAATGAATACCAATCAACACAAATATAATTAATAAATACCAATCCACACCAACATAATTAATAAATACCAATCAACACAAATATAATTATAAATACCAATCCACACCAACATAATTAATAAATACCAATCAACACAAATATAATTAATAAATACCAATCCACACCAACATAATTAATAAATACCAATCCACACAAATATAATTAATAAATACCAATCCACACCAACATAATTAATAAATACCAATCCACACCAATATAATTAATAAATACCAATCCACACCAACATAATTAATAAATACCAATCCACACAAATATAATTAATAAATACCAATCCACACCAACATAATTAATAAATACCAATCAACACAAATATAATTAATAAATACCAATCCACACCAACATAATTAATAAATACCAATCAACACAAATATAATTATAAATACCAATCCACACCAAAATAATTAATAAATACCAATCCACACAAATATAATTAATAAATACCAATCCACACCAAAATAATTAATGAATACCAATCAACACAAATATAATTAATAAATACCAGTCCACACCAACATAATTAATAAATACCAATCAACACAAATATAATTATAAATACCAATCCACACTAATATAATTAATAAATACCAATCAACACAATTATAATTATAAATACCAATCAACACAAATCTAATTAATAAATACCAATCAACACCAACATAATTAGAAATACCAATCCACACAAATATAATTAATAAATACCAATCCACACCAACATAATTAATAAATGCCAATCAACACAAATATAATTAATAAATACCAATCAACACAAATATAATTATAAATACCAATTCACACCAACATAATTAATAAATACCAATCCGCACAAACGTAATTAATAAATACCAATCAACACAAATATAATTAATAAATACCAATCAACACAAATATAATTATAAATACCAATCAACACAAATATAATTAATAAATACCAATCAACACAAATATAATTAATAAATGCCAATCAACACAAAAATAATTAATGAATACCAATCAACACAAATATAATTATAAGTACCAATCAACACAAATATAATTAATAAATGCCAATCAACACAAACATAATTAATAAATACCAATCCGCACAAACATAATTAATAAATACCAATCCACACAAATGTAATTAATAAATACCAATCAACACAAATATAATTATAAATACCAATCCACACCAACATAATTAATAAATACCAATCCGCACAAACATAATTAATAAATACCAATCCACACAAATATAATTAATAAATACCAATCCGCACAAACATAATTAATAAATACCAATCAACACAAATATAATTAGTAAATACCAATCCACACAAATATAATTAATAAAAACCAATCAACACAAATATAATTATAAATACCAATCCACACCAACATAATTAATAAATACCAATCCACACCAATATAATTATAAATACCAATCCACACAAATATAATTATAAATACCAATCCACACCAACATAATTAATAAATACCAATCAACACAAATACAATTAATAAATACCAATCCACACCAACATAATTAATAAATACCAATCAACACAAATATAATTATAAATACCAATCCACACCAACATAATTAATAAATACCAATCAACACAAATATAATTAATAAATACCAATCCACACCAACATAATTAATAAATACCAATCCACACAAATATAATTAATAAATACCAATCCACACCAACATAATTAATAAATACCAATCCACACCAACATAATTAATGAATACCAATCAACACAAATATAATTAATAAATACCAATCCACACCAATATAATTAATAAATACCAATCAACACAAATATAATTATAAATACCAATCCACACCAACATAATTAATAAATACCAATCAACACAAATATAATTAATAAATACCAATCCACACCAACATAATTAATAAATACCAATCCACACAAATATAATTAATAAATACCAATCCACACCAACATAATTAATAAATACCAATCCACACCAATATAATTAATAAATACCAATCCACACCAACATAATTAATAAATACCAATCCACACAAATATAATTAATAAATACCAATCCACACCAACATAATTAATAAATACCAATCAACACAAATATAATTAATAAATACCAATCCACACCAACATAATTAATAAATACCAATCAACACAAATATAATTATAAATACCAATCCACACCAACATAATTAATAAATACCAATCCACACAAATATAATTAATAAATACCAATCCACACCAACATAATTAATGAATACCAATCAACACAAATATAATTAATAAATACCAATCCACACCAACATAATTAATAAATACCAATCAACACAAATATAATTATAAATACCAATCCACACTAATATAATTAATAAATACCAATCAACACAAATATAATTATAAATACCAATCAACACAAATCTAATTAATAAATACCAATCCACACCAACATAATTAATAAATACCAATCAACACAAATATAATTATAAATACCAATCCACACCAACATAATTAATAAATACCAATCCACACAAATATAATTAATAAATACCAATCCACACCAACATAATTAATGAATACCAATCAACACAAATATAATTAATAAATACCAGTCCACACCAACATAATTAATAAATACCAATCAACACAAATATAATTATAAATACCAATCCACACTAATATAATTAATAAATACCAATCAACACAATTATAATTATAAATACCAATCAACACAAATCTAATTAATAAATACCAATCAACACCAACATAATTAGAAATACCAATCCACACAAATATAATTAATAAATACCAATCCACACCAACATAATTAATAAATACCAATCAACACAAATATAATTAATAAATACCAATCCACACCAACATAATTAATAAATACCAATCAACACAAATATAATTATAAATACCAATCCACACCAACATAATTAATAAATACCAATCCACACAAATATAATTAATAAATACCAATCCACACCAACATAATTAATGAATACCAATCAACACAAATATAATTAATAAATACCAGTCCACACCAACATAATTAATAAATACCAATCAACACAAATATAATTATAAATACCAATCCACACTAATATAATTAATAAATACCAATCAACACAATTATAATTATAAATACCAATCAACACAAATCTAATTAATAAATACCAATCAACACCAACATAATTAGAAATACCAATCCACACAAATATAATTAATAAATACCAATCCACACCAACATAATTAATAAATGCCAATCAACACAAATATAATTAATAAATACCAATCAACACAAATATAATTATAAATACCAATTCACACCAACATAATTAATAAATACCAATCCGCACAAACGTAATTAATAAATACCAATCAACACAAATATAATTAATAAATACCAATCAACACAAATATAATTATAAATACCAATCAACACAAATATAATTAATAAATACCAATCAACACAAATATAATTAATAAATGCCAATCAACACAAAAATAATTAATGAATACCAATCAACACAAATATAATTATAAATACCAATCAACACAAATATAATTAATAAATGCCAATCAACACAAACATAATTAATAAATACCAATCCGCACAAACATAATTAATAAATACCAATCCACACAAATGTAATTAATAAATACCAATCAACACAAATATAATTATAAATACCAATCCACACCAACATAATTAATAAATACCAATCCGCACAAACATAATTAATAAATACCAATCCACACAAATATAATTAATAAATACCAATCCGCACAAACATAATTAATAAATACCAATCAACACAAATATAATTAGTAAATACCAATCCACACAAATATAATTAATAAAAACCAATCAACACAAATATAATTATAAATACCAATCCACACCAACATAATTAATAAATACCAATCCACACCAATATAATTATAAATACCAATCCACACAAATATAATTATAAATACCAATCCACACCAACATAATTAATAAATACCAATCAACACAAATACAATTAATAAATACCAATCCACACCAACATAATTAATAAATACCAATCAACACAAATATAATTATAAATACCAATCCACACCAACATAATTAATAAATACCAATCAACACAAATATAATTAATAAATACCAATCCACACCAACATAATTAATAAATACCAATCCACACAAATATAATTAATAAATACCAATCCACACCAACATAATTAATAAATACCAATCCACACCAACATAATTAATGAATACCAATCAACACAAATATAATTAATAAATACCAATCCACACCAACATAATTAATAAATACCAATCAACACAAATATAATTATAAATACCAATCCACACCAACATAATTAATAAATACCAATCAACACAAATATAATTAATAAATACCAATCCACACCAACATAATTAATAAATACCAATCCACACAAATATAATTAATAAATACCAATCCACACCAACATAATTAATAAATACCAATCCACACCAATATAATTAATAAATACCAATCCACACCAACATAATTAATAAATACCAATCCACACAAATATAATTAATAAATACCAATCCACACCAACATAATTAATAAATACCAATCAACACAAATATAATTAATAAATACCAATCCACACCAACATAATTAATAAATACCAATCAACACAAATATAATTATAAATACCAATCCACACCAACATAATTAATAAATACCAATCCACACAAATATAATTAATAAATACCAATCCACACCAACATAATTAATGAATACCAATCAACACAAATATAATTAATAAATACCAATCCACACCAACATAATTAATAAATACCAATCAACACAAATATAATTATAAATACCAATCCACACTAATATAATTAATAAATACCAATCAACACAAATATAATTATAAATACCAATCAACACAAATCTAATTAATAAATACCAATCAACACCAACATAATTAATAAATACCAGTCAACACCAACATAATTAATAAATACCAATCCGCACAAACATAATTAATATATACCAATCAACACAAATATAATTATAAATACCAATCCACACCAACATAATTAATAAATACCAATCCGCACAAACATAATTAATAAATACCAATCCACACAAATATAATTAATAAATACCAATCAACACAAATATCATTATAAATACCAATCAACACAAATATAATTAATAAATACCAATCAACACCAACATAATTAATAAATACCAATCCACACAAATATAATTAATAAATACCAATCAACACCAACATAATTAATAAATACCAATCCACACCAATATAATTATAAATACCAATCCACACAAATATAATTAATAAATACCAATCAACACAAATATAATTATAAATACCAATCCACACCAACATAATTAATAAATACCAATCCACACCAATATAATTATAAATACCAATCCACAGCAACATAATTAATAAATACCAATCAACACAAATACAATTAATAAATACCAATCAACACCAACATAATTAATAAATACCAATCCACACCAATATAATTAATAAATACCAATCAACACAAATATAATTAATAAATACCAATGCACACCAATATAATTATAAATACCAATGCACACCAATATAATTAATAAATACCAATCAACACAAATATAATTAATAAATACCAATCCACACCAACATAGTTAATAAATACCAATCCACACAAATATAATTAATAAATACCAATCAATACCAACATAATTATAAATACCAATCCAAACAAATATAATTATAATTACCAATCCACACCAACATAATTATAAATACCAATCCACACAAATATAATTAATAAATACCAATCCACACCAACATAATTAATAAATACCAATCCACACCAATACAATTAATAAATACCAATCAACACAAATATAATTATAAATACCAATCCACACCAACATAAATAATAAATACCAATCCACACAAATATAATTAATAAATACCAATCAACACAAATATAATTAATAAATACCAATCAACACTAACATAATTAATAAATACCAATCCACACCAATATAATTAATAAATACCAATCAACACAAATATAATTAATAAATACCAATCAACACAAATATTATTATAAATACCAATCCACATCAACATAATTAATAAATACCAATCCACACAAATATAATTAATAAATACCGATCAACACAAATATAATTATAAATACCAATCCACACCAACATAATTAATAAATACCAATCCACACCAATATAATTAATAAATACCAATCAACACAAATATAATTATAAATACCAATCCACACCAACATAATTAATAAATACCAATCCACACAAATATAATTAATAAATAACAATCAACACAAATATAATTATAAATACCAATCCACACCAACATAATTAATAAATACCAATCCACACAAATATAATTAATAAATACCAATCAACACAAATATAATTATAAATACCAATCCACACCAACATAATTAATAAATACCAATCCACACAAATATAATTAATAAATACCAATCAACACCAACATAATTAATAAATACCAATCAACACAAATATATATAATAAATACCAATCAACACAAATATAATTATAAATACCAATAAACACAAATATAATTAATAAATACCAATCCACACAAATATAATTAATAAATACCAATCAACACAAATATAATTATAAATACCAATCCACACAAATATAATTAATAAATACCAATCCACACAAATATAATTATAAATACCAAACCACACAAATATAATTAATAAATACCAATCCACACAAATATAATTATAAATACCAATCAACACAAATATAATTAATAAATACCAATCAACACCAACATAATTATAAATACCAATCCACACAAATATAATTAATAAATACCAATCAACACAAATATAATTATAAATACCAATCCACACCAATATAATTAATAAATACCAATCAACCCAAATATAATTAATAAATACCAATCCACACCAACATAGTTAATAAATACCAATCCACACAAATATAATTAATAAATACCAATCAATACCAACATAATTATAAATACCAATCCACACAAATATAATTATAATTACCAATCCACACCAACATAATTATAAATACCAATCCACACAAATATAATTAATAAATACCAATCCACACCAACATAATTAATAAATACCAATCCACACCAATACAATTAATAAATACCAATCAACACAAATATAATTATAAATACCAATCCACACCAACATAATTAATAAATACTAATCCACACAAATATAATTAATAAATACCAATCAACACTAACATAATTAATAAATACCAATCCACACCAATATAATTAATAAATACCAATCAACACAAATATAATTAATAAGTACCAATCCACACCAACATAATTAATAAATACCAATCCACACCAATATAATTAATAAATACCAATCAACACAAATATAATTATAAACACCAATCCACACCAACATAATTAATAAATACCAATCAACACAAATATAATTAATAAATACCAATCAACACAAATATTATTATAAATACCAATCCACATCAACATAATTAATAAATACCAATCCACACAAATATAATTAATAAATACCAATCAACACAAATATAATTATAAATACCAATCCACACCAACATTATTAATAAATACCAATCCACACCAATATAATTAATAAATACCAATCAACACAAATATAATTATAAATACCAATCCACACAAATATAATTAATAAATACCAATCAACACAAATATAATTATAAATACCAATCCACACCAACATAATTAATAAATACCAATCCACACAAATATAATTAATAAATACCAATCAACACAAATATAATTATAAATACCAATCCACACCAACATAATTAATAAATACCAATCCACACAAATATAATTAATAAATACCAATCAACACCAACATAATTAATAAATACCAATCAACACAAATATAATTAATAAATACCAATCCACACCAACATAATTAATAAATACCAATCAACACAAATACAATTAATAAATACCAATCCACACCAACATAATTAATAAATACCAATCAACACAAATATAATTATAAATACCAATCCACACCAACATAATTAATAAATACCAATCAACACAAATATAATTAATAAATACCAATCCACACCAACATAATTAATAAATACCAATCCACACAAATATAATTAATAAATACCAATCCACACCAACATAATTAATAAATACCAATCCACACCAACATAATTAATGAATACCAATCAACACAAATATAATTAATAAATACCAATCCACACCAACATAATTAATAAATACCAATCAACACAAATATAATTATAAATACCAATCCACACCAACATAATTAATAAATACCAATCAACACAAATATAATTAATAAATACCAATCCACACCAACATAATTAATAAATACCAATCCACACAAATATAATTAATAAATACCAATCCACACCAACATAATTAATAAATACCAATCCACACCAATATAATTAATAAATACCAATCCACACCAACATAATTAATAAATACCAATCCACACAAATATAATTAATAAATACCAATCCACACCAACATAATTAATAAATACCAATCAACACAAATATAATTAATAAATACCAATCCACACCAACATAATTAATAAATACCAATCAACACAAATATAATTATAAATACCAATCCACACCAACATAATTAATAAATACCAATCCACACAAATATAATTAATAAATACCAATCCACACCAACATAATTAATGAATAACAATCAACACAAATATAATTAATAAATACCAATCCACACCAACATAATTAATAAATACCAATCAACACAAATATAATTATAAATACCAATCCACACTAATATAATTAATAAATACCAATCAACACAAATATAATTATAAATACCAATCAACACAAATATAATTAATAAATACCAATCCACACCAACATAATTAATAAATACCAGTCAACACCAACATAATTAATAAATACCAATCCACTCCAACATAATTAATAAATACCAATCCGCACAAACATAATTAATATATACCAATCAACACAAATATAATTATAAATACCAATCCACACCAACATAATTAATAAATACCATTCCGCACAAACACAATTAATAAATACCAATCCACACAAATATAATTAATAAATACCAATCAACACAAATATAATTATAAATACCAATCAACACAAATATAACTAATAAATACCAATCAACACCAACATAATTAATAAATACCAATCCACACCAATATAATTATAAATACCAATCCTCACAAATATAATTATAAATACCAATCCACACCAACATAATTAATAAATACCAATCCACACAAATATAATTAATAAATACCAATCCACACCAACATAATTAATGAATACCAATCAACACCAACATAATTAATAAATACCAATCAACACCAACATAATTAATAAATACCAATCCACACCAATATAATTATAAATACCAATCCACACAAATATAATTAATAAATTCCAATCAACACAAATATAATTATAAATACCAATCCACACCAACATAATTAATAAATACCAATCCACACCAATATAATTATAAATACCAATCCACAGCAACATAATTAATAAATACCAATCAACACAAATACAATTATTAAATACCAATCAACACCAATATAATTAATAAATACCAATCCACACCAACATAATTAATAAATACCAATCCACACAAATATCATTAATAAATACCAATCAACACAAATATAACTAATAAATACCAATCCACACAAATATAATTAATAAATAACAATCAACACCAACATAATTAATAAATACCAATCAACACAAATATAATTATAAATACCAATCCACACAAATATAATTAATAAATACCAATCAACACAAATATAATTATAAATACCAATATACACAAATATAATTATAAATACCAATCAACACAAATATAACTAATAAATACCAATCCACACAAATATAATTAATAAATACCAATCAACACCAACATAATTAATAAATACCAATCAACACAAATATAATTAATAAATACCAATAAACACAAATATAATTATAAATACCAATCCACACAAATATAACTAATAAATACCAATCCACACAAATATAATTAATAAATACCAATCAACACAAATATAATTATAAATACCAATCAACACAAATATAACTAATAAATACCAATCAACACCAACATAATTAATAAATACCAATCCACACCAATATAATTATAAATACCAATCCTCACAAATATAATTATAAATACCAATCCACACCAACATAATTAATAAATACCAATCCACACAAATATAATTAATAAATACCAATCCACACCAACATAATTAATGAATACCAATCAACACCAACATAATTAATAAATACCAATCAACACCAACATAATTAATAAATACCAATCCACACCAATATAATTATAAATACCAATCCACACAAATATAATTAATAAATACCAATCAACACAAATATAATTATAAATACCAATCCACACCAACATAATTAATAAATACCAATCCACACCAATATAATTATAAATACCAATCCACAGCAACATAATTAATAAATACCAATCAACACAAATACAATTATTAAATACCAATCAACACCAACATAATTAATAAATACCAATCCACACCAACATAATTAATAAATACCAATCCACACAAATATCATTAATAAATACCAATCAACACAAATATAACTAATAAATACCAATCCACACAAATATAATTAATAAATAACAATCAACACCAACATAATTAATAAATACCAATCAACACAAATATAATTATAAATACCAATCCACACAAATATAATTAATAAATACCAATCAACACAAATATAATTATAAATACCAATAAACACAAATATAATTATAAATACCAATCAACACAAATATAACTAATAAATACCAATCCACACAAATATAATTAATAAATACCAATCAACACCAACATAATTAATAAATACCAATCAACACAAATATAATTAATAAATACCAATAAACACAAATATAATTATAAATACCAATCCACACAAATATAACTAATAAATACCAATCCATACAAATATAA
The DNA here is from genome assembly GCF_036365525.1 of Heterodontus francisci. Lineage (NCBI taxonomy): Eukaryota > Metazoa > Chordata > Chondrichthyes > Heterodontiformes > Heterodontidae > Heterodontus > Heterodontus francisci. The sequence continues at coordinate 32,128 of NW_027140408.1, read as the reverse complement.
TTAATAAATACCAATCAACACAAATATAATTATAAATACCAATCCACACCAACATAATTAATAAATACCAATCCACACAAATATCATTAATAAATACCAATCAACACCAACATAATTAATAAATACCAATCAACACAAATATAATTATAAGTACCAATCCACACAAATATAATTAATAAATACCAATCCATACAAATATAATTATAAATACCAATCCACACAAATATAATTAATAAATACCAATCCACACCAACATAATTATAAATACCAATCCACACAAATATAATTAATAAATACCAATCAACACCAACATAATTATGAATACCAATCCACACAAATATAATTAATAAATACCAATCAACACAAATATAATTATAAATACCAATCCACACAAATATAATTAATAAATACCAATCAACACAAATATAATTATAAGTACCAATCCACACAAATATAATTAATAAATACCAAACAACACAAATATAATTATAAATACCAATCCACACAAATATAATTAATAAATACCAATCCACACAAATATAATTATAAATACCAATCCACACAAATATAATTAATAAATACCAATCAACACAAATATAATTATAAATACCAATCAACACAAATATAATTAATAAATACCAATCCACACCAACATAATTAATAAATACCAATCAACACAAATATAATTATAAATACCAATCCACACCAACATAATTAATAAATACCAATCCACACAAATATAATTAATAAATACCAATCAACACAAATATAATTATAAATACCAATCCACACCAACATAATTAATAAATACCAATCCGCACAAACATAATTAATAAATACCAATCAACACAAATATAATTAATTAATACCAGTCAACACAAATATAATTATAAATACCAATCCACACCAACATAATTAATAAATGCCATTCCGCACAAACATAATTAATAAATACCAATCCACACAAATATAATTAATAAATACCAATTAACACAAATATAATTATAAATACCAATCCACACCAACATAATTAATAAATACCAATCCGCACAAATATATTTAATAAATACCAATCCACACAAACATAATTAATAAATACCAATCAACACAAATATAATTAATAAATACCAATCCACACAAATATAATTAATAAATACCAATCAACACAAATATAATTATCAATACCAATCCACACCAACATAATTAATAAATACCAATCCACACCAATATAATTATAAATACCAATCCACACAAATATAATTAATAAATACCAATCAACACAAATATAATTATAAATACCAATCCACACCAACATAATTAATAAATACCAATCCACACCAATATAATTATAAATACCAATCCACACCAACATAATTAATAAATACCAATCCACACAAATATAATTAATAAATACCAATCAACACAAATATAATTAATAAATACCAATCCACATCAATATAATTAATAAATAGCAATCAACACAAATATAATTAATAAATACCAATCAACACCAACATAATTAATAAATACCAATCCACACCAATATAATTATAAATACCAATCCACACCAATATAATTAATAAATACCAATCAACACAAATATAATTAATAAATACCAATCCACACCAACATAATTAATAAATACCAATCCACACAAATATAATTAATAAATACCAATCAATACCAACATAATTATAAATACCAATCCACACAAATATAATTAGAAATACCAATCCACACCAACATAATTATAAATACCAATCCACACAAATATAATTAATAAATACCAATCAACACAAATAAAATTATAAATACCAATCCACACCAGCATAATTAATAAATACCAATCCACACAAATATAATTAATAAATACCAATCAACACAAATATAATTAATCAATACCAATCAACACCAACATAATTAATAAATACCAATCCACACCAATATTATTGATAAATACCAATCAACACAAATATAATTATAAATACCAAACCACACCAACATAATTAATAAATACCCATCCACACCAATATAATTAATAAATACCAATCAACACAAATATAATTATAAATACCAATCCACACCAACATAATTAATAAATACCAATCCACACAAATATAATTAATAAATACCAATCAACACAAATATATTTATAAATACCAATCCACATCAACATAATAAATAAATACCAATCCACACAAATATAATTAATAAATACCAATCAACACAAATATAATTGTAAATAGCAATCCACACCAACATAATTAATAAATACCAATCCACACAAATATAATTAATAAATACCAATTAACACAAATATAATTATAAATACCAATCCACACCAACATAATTAATAAATAGCAATCCACACAAATATAACTAATAAATACCAATCCACACAAATATAATTAATAAATACCAATCAACACCAACATAATTAATAAATACCAATCCACACAAATATAATTAATAAATACCAATCAACACAAATATAATTATAAATAGCAATCCACACCAACATAATTAATAAATACCAATCCACACAAACATAATTAATAAATACCAATCAACACAAATATAATTAATAAATACCAATCCACACAAATATAATTAATAAATACCAATCAACACAAATATAATTATCAATACCAATCCACACCAACATAATTAATAAATACCAATCCACACCAATATAATTATAAATACCAATCCACACAAATATAATTAATAAATACCAATCAACACAAATATAATTATAAATACCAATCCACACCAACATAATTAATAAATACCAATCCACACCAATATAATTATAAATACCAATCCACACCAACATAATTAATAAATACCAATCCACACAAATATAATTAATAAATACCAATCAACACAAATATAATTAATAAATACCAATCCACATCAATATAATTAATAAATAGCAATCAACACAAATATAATTAATAAATACCAATCAACACCAACATAATTAATAAATACCAATCCACACCAATATAATTATAAATACCAATCCACACAAATATAATTATAAATACCAATCCACACCAACATAATTAATAAATACCAATCCACACCAATATAATTATAAATACCAATCCACAGCAACATAATTAATAAATACCAATCAACACAAATACAATTATTAAATACCAATCAACACCAACATAATTAATAAATACCAATCCACACAAATATCATTAATAAATACCAATCAACACAAATATAACTAATAAATACCAATCCACACAAATATAATTAATAAATAACAATCAACACCAACATAATTAATAAATACCAATCAACACAAATATAATTATAAATACCAATCCACACAAATATAATTAATAAATACCAATCAACACAAATATAATTATAAATACCAATAAACACAAATATAATTATAAATACCAATCAACACAAATATAACTAATAAATACCAATCCACACAAATATAATTAATAAATACCAATCAACACCAACATAATTAATAAATACCAATCAACACAAATATAATTAATAAATACCAATAAACACAAATATAATTATAAATACCAATCCACACAAATATAACTAATAAATACCAATCCATACAAATATAATTAATAAATACCAATCAACACAAATATAATTATAAATACCAATCCACACCAACATAATTAATAAATACCAATCCACACAAATATCATTAATAAATACCAATCAACACCAACATAATTAATAAATACCAATCAACACAAATATAATTATAAGTACCAATCCACACAAATATAACTAATAAATACCAATCCACACAAATATAATTAATAAATACCAATCAACACCAACATAATTAATAAATACCAATCAACACAAATATAATTAATAAAAACCAATAAACACAAATATAATTATAAATACCAATCCACACAAATATAACTAATAAATACCAATCCATACAAATATAATTAATAAATACCAATCAACACAAATATAATTATAAATACCAATCCACACCAACATAATTAATAAATACCAATCCACACAAATATCATTAATAAATACCAATCAACACCAACATAATTAATAAATACCAATCAACACAAATATAATTATAAGTACCAATCCACACAAATATAATTAATAAATACCAATCCATACAAATATAATTATAAATACCAATCCACACAAATATAATTAATAAATACCAATCCACACCAACATAATTATAAATACCAATCCACACAAATATAATTAATAAATACCAATCAACACCAACATAATTATGAATACCAATCCACACAAATATAATTAATAAATACCAATCAACACAAATATAATTATAAATACCAATCCACACAAATATAATTAATAAATACCAATCAACACAAATATAATTATAAGTACCAATCCACACAAATATAATTAATAAATACCAAACAACACAAATATAATTATAAATACCAATCCACACAAATATAATTAATAAATACCAATCCACACAAATATAATTATAAATACCAATCCACACAAATATAATTAATAAATACCAATCAACACAAATATAATTATAAATACCAATCAACACAAATATAATTAATAAATACCAATCCACACCAACATAATTAATAAATACCAATCAACACAAATATAATTATAAATACCAATCCACACCAACATAATTAATAAATACCAATCCACACAAATATAATTAATAAATACCAATCAACACAAATATAATTATAAATACCAATCCACACCAACATAATTAATAAATACCAATCCGCACAAACATAATTAATAAATACCAATCAACACAAATATAATTAATTAATACCAGTCAACACAAATATAATTATAAATACCAATCCACACCAACATAATTAATAAATGCCATTCCGCACAAACATAATTAATAAATACCAATCCACACAAATATAATTAATAAATACCAATTAACACAAATATAATTATAAATACCAATCCACACCAACATAATTAATAAATACCAATCCGCACAAATATAATTAATAAACACCAATCCACCCAAACATAATTAATAAATACCAATCAACACAAATATAATTAATAAATACCAATCCACACAAATATAATTAATAAATACCAATCAACACAAATATAATTATCAATACCAATCCACACCAACATAATTAATAAATACCAATCCACACCAATATAATTATAAATACCAATCCACACAAATATAATTAATAAATACCAATCAACACAAATATAATTATAAATACCAATCCACACCAACATAATTAATAAATACCAATCCACACCAATATAATTATAAATACCAATCCACACCAACATAATTAATAAATACCAATCCACACAAATATAATTAATAAATACCAATCAACACAAATATAATTAATAAATACCAATCCACATCAATATAATTAATAAATAGCAATCAACACAAATATAATTAATAAATACCAATCAACACCAACATAATTAATAAATACCAATCCACACCAATATAATTATAAATACCAATCCACACCAATATAATTAATAAATACCAATCAACACAAATATAATTAATAAATACCAATCCACACCAACATAATTAATAAATACCAATCCACACAAATATAATTAATAAATACCAATCAATACCAACATAATTATAAATACCAATCCACACAAATATAATTAGAAATACCAATCCACACCAGCATAATTAATAAATACCAATCCACACAAATATAATTAATAAATACCAATCAACACAAATATAATTAATCAATACCAATCAACACCAACATAATTAATAAATACCAATCCACACCAATATTATTGATAAATACCAATCAACACAAATATAATTATAAATACCAAACCACACCAACATAATTAATAAATACCCATCCACACCAATATAATTAATAAATACCAATCAACACAAATATAATTATAAATACCAATCCACACCAACATAATTAATAAATACCAATCCACACAAATATAATTAATAAATACCAATCAACACAAATATAATTATAAATACCAATCCACATCAACATAATAAATAAATACCAATCCACACAAATATAATTCATAAATACCAATCAACACAAATATAATTATAAATAGCAATCCACACCAACATAATTAATAAATACCAATCCACACAAATATAATTAATAAATACCAATTAACACAAATATAATTATAAATACCAATCCACACCAACATAATTAATAAATAGCAATCCACACAAATATAACTAATAAATACCAATCCACACAAATATAATTAATAAATACCAATCAACACCAACATAATTAATAAATACCAATCCACACAAATATAATTAATAAATACCAATCAACACAAATATAATTATAAATAGCAATCCACACCAACATAATTAATAAATACCAATCCACACAAACATAATTAATAAATACCAATCAACACAAATATAATTAATAAATACCAATCCACACAAATATAATTAATAAATACCAATCAACACAAATATAATTATCAATACCAATCCACACCAACATAATTAATAAATACCAATCCACACCAATATAATTATAAATACCAATCCACACAAATATAATTAATAAATACCAATCAACACAAATATAATTATAAATACCAATCCACACCAACATAATTAATAAATACCAATCCACACCAATATAATTATAAATACCAATCCACACCAACATAATTAATAAATACCAATCCACACAAATATAATTAATAAATACCAATCAACACAAATATAATTAATAAATACCAATCCACATCAATATAATTAATAAATAGCAATCAACTCAAATATAATTAATAAATACCAATCAACACCAACATAATTAATAAATACCAATCCACACCAATATAATTATAAATACCAATCCACACCAATATAATTAATAAATACCAATCAACACAAATATAATTAATACATACCAATCCACACCAGCATAATTAATAAATACCAATCCACACAAATATAATTAATAAATACCAATCAATACCAACATAATTATAAATACCAATCCACACAAATATAATTAGAAATACCAATCCACACCAACATAATTATAAATACCAATCCACACAAATATAATTAATAAATACCAATCAACACAAATAAAATTATAAATACCAATCCACACCAGCATAATTAATAAATACCAATCCACACAAATATAATTAATAAATACCAATCAACACAAATATAATTAATCAATACCAATCAACACCAACATAATTAATAAATACCAATCCACACCAATATTATTGATAAATACCAATCAACACAAATATAATTATAAATACCAAACCACACCAACATAATTAATAAATACCCATCCACACCAATATAATTAATAAATACCAATCAACACAAATATAATTATAAATACCAATCCACACCAACATAATTAATAAATACCAATCCACACAAATATAATTAATAAATACCAATCAACACAAATATAATTATAAATACCAATCCACATCAACATAATAAATAAATACCAATCCACACAAATATAATTAATAAATACCAATCAACACAAATATAATTATAAATAGCAATCCACACCAACATAATTAATAAATACCAATCCACACAAATATAATTAATAAATACCAATTAACACAAATATAATTATAAATACCAATCCACACCAACATAATTAATAAATAGCAATCCACACAAATATAACTAATAAATACCAATCCACACAAATATAATTAATAAATACCAATCAACACCAACATAATTAATAAATACCAATCCACACAAATATAATTAATAAATACCAATCAACACAAATATAATTATAAATAGCAATCCACACCAACATAATTAATAAATACCAATCCACACAAATATAATTAATAAATACCAATTAACACAAATATAATTATAAATACCAATCCACACCAACATAATTAATAAATAGCAATCCACACAAATATAACTAATAAATACCAATCCACACAAATATAATTAATAAATACCAATCCACACCAACATAATTAATAAATACCAATCCACACCAATATAATTAATAAATACCAATCAACACAAATATAATTATAAATACCAATCCACACCAACATAATTAATAAATACCAATCCACACAAATATAATTAATAAATACCAATCAACACAAATATAATTATAAATACCAATCCACATCAACATAATAAATAAATACCAATCCACACAAATATAATTAATAAATACCAATCAACACAAATATAATTATAAATAGCAATCCACACCAACATAATTAATAAATACCAATCAACACAAATATAATTATTAAATACCAATTAACACAAATATAATTATAAATACCAATCCACACCAACATAATTAATAAATAGCAATCCACACAAATATAACTAATAAATACCAATCCACACAAATATAATTAATAAATACCAATCAACACAAATATAATTATAAATACCAATCCACACCAACATAATTAATAAATACCAATCCACACAAATATAATTAATAAATACCAATCAACACAAATATAATTATAAATACCAATCCACATCAACATAATAAATAAATACCAATCCACACAAATATAATTAATAAATACCAATCAACACAAATATAATTATAAATAGCAATCCACACCAACATAATTAATAAATACCAATCCACACAAATATAATTAATAAATACCAATTAACACAAATATAATTATAAATACCAATCCACACCAACATAATTAATAAATAGCAATCCACACAAATATAACTAATAAATACCAATCCACACAAATATAATTAATAAATACCAATCAACACCAACATAATTAATAAATACCAATCCACACAAATATAATTAATAAATACCAATCAACACAAATATAATTATAAATAGCAATCCACACCAACATAATTAATAAATACCAATCCACACAAATATAATTAATAAATACCAATTAACACAAATATAATTATAAATACCAATCCACACCAACATAATTAATAAATAGCAATCCATACAAATATAACTAATAAATACCAATCCACACAAATATAATTAATAAATACCATACAACACCAACATAATTAATAAATACCAATCCACAGAAATATAACTAATAAATACCAATCCACACAAATATAATTATAAATACCAATCCACACCAACATAATTAATAAATACCAATCCGCACAAACATAATTAATAAATACCAATCAACACAAATATAATTAATTAATACCAGTCAACACAAATATAATTATAAATACCAATCCACACCAACATAATTAATAAATGCCATTCCGCACAAACATAATTAATAAATACCAATCCACACAAATATAATTAATAAATACCAATTAACACAAATATAATTATAAATACCAATCCACACCAACATAATTAATAAATACCAATCCGCACAAATATAATTAATAAATACCAATCCACACAAACATAATTAATAAATACCAATCAACACAAATATAATGAATAAATACCAATCCACACAAATATAATTAATAAATACCAATCAACACAAATATAATTATCAATACCAATCCACACCAACATAATTAATAAATACCAATCCACACCAATATAATTATAAATACCAATCCACACAAATATAATTAATAAATACCAATCAACACAAATATAATTATAAATACCAATCCACACCAACATAATTAATAAATACCAATCCACACCAATATAAGTATAAATACCAATCCACACCAACATAATTAATAAATACCAATCCACACAAATATAATTAATAAATACCAATCAACACAAATATAATTAATAAATACCAATCCACATCAATATAATTAATAAATAGCAATCAACACAAATATAATTAAAAAATACCAATCAACACCAACATAATTAATAAATACCAATCCACACCAATATAATTATAAATACCAATCCACACCAATATAATTAATAAATACCAATCAACACAAATATAATTAATAAATACCAATCCACACCAACATAATTAATAAATATCAATCCACACAAATATAATTAATAAATACCAATCAATACCAACATAATTATAAATACCAATCCACACAAATATAATTAGAAATACCAATCCACACCAACATAATTATAAATACCAATCCACACAAATATAATTAATAAATACCAATCCACACAAATATAATTATAAATACCAATCCACACCAACATAATTAATAAATACCAATCCGCACAAACATAATTAATAAATACCAATCAACACAAATATAATTAATTAATACCAGTCAACACAAATATAATTATAAATACCAATCCACACCAACATAATTAATAAATGCCATTCCGCACAAACATAATTAATAAATACCAATCCACACAAATATAATTAATAAATACCAATTAACACAAATATAATTATAAATACCAATCCACACCAACATAATTAATAAATACCAATCCGCACAAATATAATTAATAAATACCAATCCACACAAACATAATTAATAAATACCAATCAACACAAATATAATGAATAAATACCAATCCACACAAATATAATTAATAAATACCAATCAACACAAATATAATTATCAATACCAATCCACACCAACATAATTAATAAATACCAATCCACACCAATATAATTATAAATACCAATCCACACAAATATAATTAATAAATACCAATCAACACAAATATAATTATAAATACCAATCCACACCAACATAATTAATAAATACCAATCCACACCAATATAAGTATAAATACCAATCCACACCAACATAATTAATAAATACCAATCCACACAAATATAATTAATAAATACCAATCAACACAAATATAATTAATAAATACCAATCCACATCAATATAATTAATAAATAGCAATCAACACAAATATAATTAAAAAATACCAATCAACACCAACATAATTAATAAATACCAATCCACACCAATATAATTATAAATACCAATCCACACCAATATAATTAATAAATACCAATCAACACAAATATAATTAATAAATACCAATCCACACCAACATAATTAATAAATATCAATCCACACAAATATAATTAATAAATACCAATCAATACCAACATAATTATAAATACCAATCCACACAAATATAATTAGAAATACCAATCCACACCAACATAATTATAAATACCAATCCACACAAATATAATTAATAAATACCAATCAACACAAATAAAATTATAAATACCAATCCACACCAACATAATTAATAAATACCAATCCACACAAATATAATTAATAAATACCAATCAACACAAATATAATTAATAAATACCAATCAACACCAACATAATTAATAAATACCAATCCACACCAATATTATTGATAAATACCAATCAACACAAATATAATTATAAATACCAATCCACACCAACATAATTAATAAATACCAATCCACACCAATATAATTAATAAATACCAATCAACACAAATATAATTATAAATACCAATCCACACCAACATAATTAATAAATACCAATCCACACAAATATAATTAATAAATACCAATCCACACCAACATAATTAATAAATACCAATCAACACAAATATAATTAATAAATACCAATCCACACCAACATAATTAATAAATACCAATCCACACAAATATCATTAATAAATACCAATCAACACAAATATAATTATAAATACCAATCCACACCAACATAATTAATAAATACCAATCCACACAAATATAATTAATAAATACCAATCCACACCAACATAATTAATAAATACCAATCCACACAAATATCATTAATAAATACCAATCAACACAAATATAATTAATAAATACCAATCAACACAAATATAATTATAAATACCAATCCACACCAACATAATTAATAAATACCAATCCACACAAATATAATTAATAAATACCAATCCACACCAACATAATTAATAAATACCAATCCACACAAATATCATTAATAAATACCAATCAACACAAATATAATTAATAAATACCAATCAACACAAATATAATTATAAATACCAATCCACACCAACATAATTAATAAATACCAATCCACACCGACATAATTAATAAATAACAATCAACACAAATATAATTATAAATACCAATCCACACCAACATAATTAATAAATACCAATCCACACAAATATAATTAATAAATACCAATCCACCCCAACATAATTAATAAATACCAATCAACACAAATATAATTAATAAATACCAATCCACACCAACATAATTAATAAATACCAATCCACACAAATATCATTAATAAATACCAATCAGCACAAATATAATTATAAATACCAATCCACACCAACATAATAAATAAATACCATTCCACACAAATATAATTAATAAATACCAATCAACACAAATATAATTATAAATACCAATTCACACCAACATAATTAATAAATACCAATCCGCACAAACATAATTAATAAATACCAATCAACACAAATATAATTAATAAATACCAATCAACACAAATATAATTATAAATACCAATCCACACCAACATAATTAATAAATACCAATCCGCACAAACATAATTAATAAATACCAATCCACACAAATATAATTAATAAATACCAATCCGCACAAACATAATTAATAAATACCAATCAACACAAATATAATTAATAAATACCAATCCACACAAATATAATTAATAAATACCAATCAACACAAATATAATTATAAATAGCAATCCACACCAACATAATTAATAAATACCAATCCACACAAATATAATTAATAAATACCAATTAACACAAATATAATTATAAATACCAATCCACACCAACATAATTAATAAATAGCAATCCACACAAATATAACTAATAAATACCAATCCACACAAATATAATTAATAAATACCAATCAACACCAACATAATTAATAAATATCAATCCACACAAATATAATTAATAAATACCAATCAACACAAATATAATTATAAATAGCAATCCACACCAACATAATTAATAAATACCAATCCACACAAATATAATTATAAATACCAATCCACACAAATATAATTAATAAATACCAATCAACACAAATATAATTATAAATACCAATCCACACCAACATAATTAATAAATACCAATCCACACCAATATAAGTATAAATACCAATCCACACCAACATAATTAATAAATACCAATCCACACAAATATAATTAATAAATACCAATCAACACAAATATAATTAATAAATACCAATCCACATCAATATAATTAATAAATAGCAATCAACACAAATATAATTAAAAAATACCAATCAACACCAACATAATTAATAAATACCAATCCACACCAATATAATTATAAATACCAATCCACACCAATATAATTAATAAATACCAATCAACACAAATATAATTAATAAATACCAATCCACACCAACATAATTAATAAATATCAATCCACACAAATATAATTAATAAATACCAATCAATACCAACATAATTATAAATACCAATCCACACAAATATAATTAGAAATACCAATCCACACCAACATAATTATAAATACCAATCCACACAAATATAATTAATAAATACCAATCCACACAAATATAATTATAAATACCAATCCACACCAACATAATTAATAAATACCAATCCGCACAAACATAATTAATAAATACCAATCAACACAAATATAATTAATTAATACCAGTCAACACAAATATAATTATAAATACCAATCCACACCAACATAATTAATAAATGCCATTCCGCACAAACATAATTAATAAATACCAATCCACACAAATATAATTAATAAATACCAATTAACACAAATATAATTATAAATACCAATCCACACCAACATAATTAATAAATACCAATCCGCACAAATATAATTAATAAATACCAATCCACACAAACATAATTAATAAATACCAATCAACACAAATATAATGAATAAATACCAATCCACACAAATATAATTAATAAATACCAATCAACACAAATATAATTATCAATACCAATCCACACCAACATAATTAATAAATACCAATCCACACCAATATAATTATAAATACCAATCCACACAAATATAATTAATAAATACCAATCAACACAAATATAATTATAAATACCAATCCACACCAACATAATTAATAAATACCAATCCACACCAATATAAGTATAAATACCAATCCACACCAACATAATTAATAAATACCAATCCACACAAATATAATTAATAAATACCAATCAACACAAATATAATTAATAAATACCAATCCACATCAATATAATTAATAAATAGCAATCAACACAAATATAATTAAAAAATACCAATCAACACCAACATAATTAATAAATACCAATCCACACCAATATAATTATAAATACCAATCCACACCAATATAATTAATAAATACCAATCAACACAAATATAATTAATAAATACCAATCCACACCAACATAATTAATAAATATCAATCCACACAAATATAATTAATAAATACCAATCAATACCAACATAATTATAAATACCAATCCACACAAATATAATTAGAAATACCAATCCACACCAACATAATTATAAATACCAATCCACACAAATATAATTAATAAATACCAATCAACACAAATAAAATTATAAATACCAATCCACACCAACATAATTAATAAATACCAATCCACACAAATATAATTAATAAATACCAATCAACACAAATATAATTAATAAATACCAATCAACACCAACATAATTAATAAATACCAATCCACACCAATATTATTGATAAATACCAATCAACACAAATATAATTATAAATACCAATCCACACCAACATAATTAATAAATACCAATCCACACCAATATAATTAATAAATACCAATCAACACAAATATAATTATAAATACCAATCCACACCAACATAATTAATAAATACCAATCCACACAAATATAATTAATAAATACCAATCCACACCAACATAATTAATAAATACCAATCAACACAAATATAATTAATAAATACCAATCCACACCAACATAATTAATAAATACCAATCCACACAAATATCATTAATAAATACCAATCAACACAAATATAATTATAAATACCAATCCACACCAACATAATTAATAAATACCAATCCACACAAATATAATTAATAAATACCAATCCACACCAACATAATTAATAAATACCAATCCACACAAATATCATTAATAAATACCAATCAACACAAATATAATTAATAAATACCAATCAACACAAATATAATTATAAATACCAATCCACACCAACATAATTAATAAATACCAATCCACACAAATATAATTAATAAATACCAATCCACACCAACATAATTAATAAATACCAATCCACACAAATATCATTAATAAATACCAATCAACACAAATATAATTAATAAATACCAATCAACACAAATATAATTATAAATACCAATCCACACCAACATAATTAATAAATACCAATCCACACCGACATAATTAATAAATAACAATCAACACAAATATAATTATAAATACCAATCCACACCAACATAATTAATAAATACCAATCCACACAAATATAATTAATAAATACCAATCCACCCCAACATAATTAATAAATACCAATCAACACAAATATAATTAATAAATACCAATCCACACCAACATAATTAATAAATACCAATCCACACAAATATCATTAATAAATACCAATCAGCACAAATATAATTATAAATACCAATCCACACCAACATAATAAATAAATACCATTCCACACAAATATAATTAATAAATACCAATCAACACAAATATAATTATAAATACCAATTCACACCAACATAATTAATAAATACCAATCCGCACAAACATAATTAATAAATACCAATCAACACAAATATAATTATAAATACCAATCCACACCAACATAATTAATAAATACCAATCCACACCGACATAATTAATAAATAACAATCAACACAAATATAATTATAAATACCAATCCACACCAACATAATTAATAAATACCAATCCACACAAATATAATTAATAAATACCAATCCACCCCAACATAATTAATAAATACCAATCAACACAAATATAATTAATAAATACCAATCCACACCAACATAATTAATAAATACCAATCCACACAAATATCATTAATAAATACCAATCAGCACAAATATAATTATAAATACCAATCCACACCAACATAATAAATAAATACCATTCCACACAAATATAATTAATAAATACCAATCAACACAAATATAATTATAAATACCAATTCACACCAACATAATTAATAAATACCAATCCGCACAAACATAATTAATAAATGCCAATCAACACCAACATAATTAATAAATACCAATCCACAAAAATATAATTATAAATACCAATCAACACCGATATAATTATAAATACCAATCAACACCAACATAATTAATAAATACCAATCAACACCGATATAATTAATAAATACCAATCCACACCAACATAATTAATAAATACCAATCCACACAAATATCATTAATAAATACCAATCAGCACAAATATAATTATAAATACCAATCCACACCAACATAATAAATAAATACCATTCCACACAAATATAATTAATAAATACCAATCAACACAAATATAATTATAAATACCAATTCACACCAACATAATTAATAAATACCAATCCGCACAAACATAATTAATAAATACCAATCAACACAAATATAATTAATAAATACCAATCAACACAAATATAATTATAAATACCAATCCACACCAACATAATTAATAAATACCAATCCGCACAAACATAATTAATAAATACCAATCCACACAAATATAATTAATAAATACCAATCCGCACAAACATAATTAATAAATACCAATCAACACAAATATAATTAATAAATACCAATCCACACAAATATAATTAATAAATACCAATCAACACAAATATAATTATAAATAGCAATCCACACCAACATAATTAATAAATACCAATCCACACAAATATAATTAATAAATACCAATTAACACAAATATAATTATAAATACCAATCCACACCAACATAATTAATAAATAGCAATCCACACAAATATAACTAATAAATACCAATCCACACAAATATAATTAATAAATACCAATCAACACCAACATAATTAATAAATATCAATCCACACAAATATAATTAATAAATACCAATCAACACAAATATAATTATAAATAGCAATCCACACCAACATAATTAATAAATACCAATCCACACAAATATAATTAATAAATACCAATTAACACAAATATAATTATAAATGCCATTCCGCACAAACATAATTAATAAATACCAATCCACACAAATATAATTAATAAATACCAATTAACACAAATATAATTATAAATACCAATCCACACCAACATAATTAATAAATACCAATCCGCACAAATATAATTAATAAATACCAATCCACACAAACATAATTAATAAATACCAATCAACACAAATATAATGAATAAATACCAATCCACACAAATATAATTAATAAATACCAATCAACACAAATATAATTATCAATACCAATCCACACCAACATAATTAATAAATACCAATCCACACCAATATAATTATAAATACCAATCCACACAAATATAATTAATAAATACCAATCAACACAAATATAATTATAAATACCAATCCACACCAACATAATTAATAAATACCAATCCACACCAATATAAGTATAAATACCAATCCACACCAACATAATTAATAAATACCAATCCACACAAATATAATTAATAAATACCAATCAACACAAATATAATTAATAAATACCAATCCACATCAATATAATTAATAAATAGCAATCAACACAAATATAATTAATAAATACCAATCAACACCAACATAATTAATAAATACCAATCCACACCAATATAATTATAAATACCAATCCACACCAATATAATTAATAAATACCAATCAACACAAATATAATTAATAAATACCAATCCACACCAACATAATTAATAAATGTCAATCCACACAAATATAATTAATAAATACCAATCAATACCAACATAATTATAAATACCAATCCACACAAATATAATTAGAAATACCAATCCACACCAACATAATTATAAATACCAATCCACACAAATATAATTAATAAATACCAATCAACACAAATAAAATTATAAATACCAATCCACACCAACATAATTAATAAATACCAATCCACACAAATATAATTAATAAATACCAATCAACACAAATATAATTAATAAATACCAATCAACACCAACATAATTAATAAATACCAATCCACACCAATATTATTGATAAATACCAATCAACACAAATATAATTATAAATACCAATCCACACCAACATAATTAATAAATACCAATCCACACCAATATAATTAATAAATGCCAATCAACACAAATATAATTATAAATACCAATCCACACCAACATAATTAATAAATACCAATCCACACAAATATAATTAATAAATACCAATCCACACCAACATAATTAATAAATACCAATCCACACAAATATCATTAATAAATACCAATCAACACAAATATAATTATAAATACCAATCCACACCAACATAATTAATAAATACCAATCCACACAAATATAATTAATAAATACCAATCCACACCAACATAATTAATAAATACCAATCCACACAAATATCATTAATAAATACCAATCAACACAAATATAATTAATAAATACCAATCAACACAAATATAATTATAAATACCAATCCACACCAACATAATTAATAAATACCAATCCACACAAATATAATTAATAAATACCAATCCACACCAACATAATTAATAAATACCAATCCACACAAATATCATTAATAAATACCAATCAACACAAATATAATTAATAAATACCAATCAACACAAATATAATTATAAATACCAATCCACACCAACATAATTAATAAATACCAATCCACACCGACATAATTAATAAATAACAATCAACACAAATATAATTATAAATACCAATCCACACCAACATAATTAATAAATACCAATCCACACAAATATAATTAATAAATACCAATCCACACCAACATAATTAATAAATACCAATCAACACAAATATAATTAATAAATACCAATCCACACCAACATAATTAATAAATACCAATCCACACAAATATCATTAATAAATACCAATCAGCACAAATATAATTATAAATACCAATCCACACCAACATAATTAATAAATACCAATCCACACAAATATAATTAATAAATACCAATCAACACAAATATAATTATAAATACCAATTCACACCAACATAATTAATAAATACCAATCCGCACAAACATAATTAATAAATACCAATCAACACAAATATAATTAATAAATACCAATCAACACAAATATAATTATAAATACCAATCCACACCAACATAATTAATAAATACCAATCCGCACAAACATAATTAATAAATACCAATCCACACAAATATAATTAATAAATACCAATCCGCACAAACATAATTAATAAATACCAATCAACACAAATATAATTAATAAATACCAATCCACACAAATATAATTAATAAATACCAATCAACACAAATATAATTATAAATAGCAATCCACACCAACATAATTAATAAATACCAATCCACACAAATATAATTAATAAATACCAATTAACACAAATATAATTATAAATACCAATCCACACCAACATAATTAATAAATAGCAATCCACACAAATATAACTAATAAATACCAATCCACACAAATATAATTAATAAATACCAATCAACACCAACATAATTAATAAATATCAATCCACACAAATATAATTAATAAATACCAATCAACACAAATATAATTATAAATAGCAATCCACACCAACATAATTAATAAATACCAATCCACACAAATATAATTAATAAATACCAATTAACACAAATATAATTATAAATACCAATCCACACCAACATAATTAATAAATAGCAATCCACACAAATATAACTAATAAATACCAATCCACACAAATATAATTAATAAATAACAATCAACACCAACATAATTAATAAACACCAATCAACACAAATATAACTAATAAATACCAATCCACACAAATATAATTAATAAATACCAATCAACACAAATATAACTAATAAATACCAATCAACACAAATATAATTATAAATACCAATCCACACCAACATAATTATAAATACCAATCCACACAAATATAACTAATAAATACCAATCTACACCAACATAATTATAAATACCAATCCACACCAACATAATTAATAAATACCAATCAACACCAACATAATTATAAATACCAATCCACACAAATATAATTAATAAATACCAATCAACACAAATATAATTATAAATACCAATCCACACCAACATTATTAATAAATACCAATCCACACCAATATAATTAATAAATACCAATCAACACAAATATAATTATAAATACCAATCCACACCAACATAATTAATAAATACCAATCCACACAAATAAAATTAATAAATACCAATCAACACAAATATAATTATAAATACCAATCCACACCAACATAATTAATAAATACCAATCCACACAAATATAATTAATAAATACCAATCAACACAAATATAATTATAAATACCAATCCACACCAACATAATTAATAAATACCAATCCACACAAATATAATAAATAAATACCAATCAACACCAACATAATTAATAAATACCAATCAACACAAATATAATTAATAAATACCAATCAACACAAATATAATTATAAATACCAATAAACACAAATATAATTAATAAATACCAATCCACACAAATATAATTAATAAATACCAATCAACACAAATATAATTATAAATACCAATCCACACAAATATAATTAATAAATACCAATCCACACCAACATAATTAATAAATAGCAATCCACACAAATATAACTAATAAATACCAATCCACACAAATATAATTAATAAATAACAATCAACACCAACATAATTAATAAATACCAATCCACACAAATATAACTAATAAATACCAATCCACACAAATATCATTAATAAATACCAATCAACACCAACATAATTAATAAATACCAATCAACGCAAATATAATTATAAGTACCAATCCACACAAATATAATTAATAAATACCAATCCATACAAATATAATTATAAATACCAATCCACACAAATATAATTAATAAATACCAATCCACGCAAATATAATTATAAATACCAATCAACACAAATATAATTAATAAATACCAATCCACACCAACATAATTATAAATATCAATCCACACAAATATAATTAATAAATACCAATCAACACCAACATAATTATGAATACCAATCCACACAAATATAATTAATAAATACCAATCAACACAAATATAATTATAAATACCAATCCACACAAATATAATTAATAAATACCAATCAACACAAATATAATTATAAATACCAATCCACACAAATATAATTAATAAATACCAAACAACACAAATATAATTATAAATACCAATCCACACAAATATAATTAATAAATACCAATCCACACAAATATAATTATAAATACCAATCCACACAAATATAATTAATAAATACCAATCAACACAAATATAATAATAAATACCAATCAACACAAATATAATTAATAAATACCAATCCACACCAACATAATTAATAAATACCAATCAACACAAATATAATTATAAATACCAATCCACACCAACATAATTAATAAATACCAATCCACACAAATATAATTAATAAATACCAATCAACACAAATATAATTATAAATACCAATCCACACCAACATAATTAATAAATACCAATCCGCACAAACATAATTAATAAATACCAATCAACACAAATATAATTAATTAATACCAGTCAACACAAATATAATTATAAATACCAATCCACACCAACATAATTAATAAATGCCATTCCGCACAAATATAATTAATAAATACCAATCCACACAAATATAATTAATAAATACCAATTAACACAAATATAATTATAAATACCAATCCACACCAACATAATTAATAAATAGCAATCCGCACAAATATAATTAATAAATACCAATCCACACAAACATAATTAATAAATACCAATCAAAACAAATATAATTAATAAATACCAATCCACACAAATATAATTAATAAATACCAATCAACACAAATATAATTATCAATACCAATCCACACCAACATAATTAATAAATACCAATCCACACCAATATAATTATAAATACCAATCCACACAAATATAATTAATAAATACCAATCAACACAAATATAATTATAAATACCAATCCACACCAACATAATTAATAAATACCAATCCACACCAATATAATTATAAATACCAATCCACACCAACATAATTAATAAATACCAATCCACACAAATATAATTAATAAATACCAATCAACACAAATATAATTAATAAATACCAATCCACATCAATATAATTAATAAATAGCAATCAACACAAATATAATTAATAAATACCAATCAACACCAACATAATTAATAAATACCAATCCACACCAATATAATTATAAATACCAATCCACACCAATATAATTAATAAATACCAATCAACACAAATATAATTAATAAATACCAATCCACACCAACATAATTAATAAATACCAATCCACACAAATATAATTAATAAATACCAATCAACACAAATATAATTAATAAATACCAATCAATACCAACATAATTATAAATACCAATCCACACAAATATAATTAGAAATACCAATCCACACCAACATAATTATAAATACCAATCCACACAAATATAATTAATAAATACCAATCAACACAAATAAAATTATAAATACCAATCCACACCAGCATAATTAATAAATACCAATCCACACAAATATAATTAATAAATACCAATCAACACAAATATAATTAATCAATACCAATCAACACCAACATAATTAATAAATACCAATCCACACCAATATTATTGATAAATACCAATCAACACAAATATAATTATAAATACCAATCCACACCAACATAATTAATAAATACCCATCCACACCGATATAATTAATAAATACCAATCAACACAAATATAATTATAAATACCAATCCACACCAACATAATTAATAAATACCAATCCACACAAATATAATTAATAAATACCAATCAACACAAATATAATTATAAATACCAATCCACATCAACATAATAAATAAATACCAATCCACACAAATATAATTAATAAATACCAATCAACACAAATATAATTATAAATAGCAATCCACACCAACATAATTAATAAATACCAATCCACACAAACATAATTAATAAATACCAATCAACACAAATATAATTAATAAATACCAATCCACACAAATATAATTAATAAATACCAATCAACACAAATATAATTATCAATACCAATCCACACCAACATAATTAATAAATACCAATCCACACCAATATAATTATAAATACCAATCCACACAAATATAATTAATAAATACCAATCAACACAAATATAATTATAAATACCAATCCACACCAACATAATTAATAAATACCAATCCACACCAATATAATTATAAATACCAATCCACACCAACATAATTAATAAATACCAATCCACACAAATATAATTAATAAATACCAATCAACACAAATATAATTAATAAATACCAATCCACATCAATATAATTAATAAATAGCAATCAACACAAATATAATTAATAAATACCAATCAACACCAACATAATTAATAAATACCAATCCACACCAATATAATTATAAATACCAATCCACACCAATATAATTAATAAATACCAATCAACACAAATATAATTAATAAATACCAATCCGCACCAACATAATTAATAAATACCAATCCACACAAATATAATTAATAAATACCAATCAACACAAATATAATTAATAAATACCAATCAATACCAACATAATTATAAATACCAATCCACACAAATATAATTAGAAATACCAATCCACACCAACATAATTATAAATACCAATCCACACAAATATAATTAATAAATACCAATCAACACAAATAAAATTATAAATACCAATCCACACCAGCATAATTAATAAATACCAATCCACACAAATATAATTAATAAATACCAATCAACACAAATATAATTAATCAATACCAATCAACACCAACATAATTAATAAATACCAATCCACACCAATATTATTGATAAATACCAATCAACACAAATATAATTATAAATACCAATCCACACCAACATAATTAATAAATACCCATCCACACCGATATAATTAATAAATACCAATCAACACAAATATAATTATAAATAGCAATCCACACCAACATAATTAATAAATACCAATCCACACAAATATAATTAATAAATACCAATCAACACAAATATAATTATAAATACCAATCCACATCAACATAATAAATAAATACCAATCCACACAAATATAATTAATAAATACCAATCAACACAAATATAATTATAAATAGCAATCCACACCAACATAATTAATAAATACCAATCCACACAAATATAATTAATAAATACCAATTAACACAAATATAATTATAAATACCAATCCACACCAACATAATTAATAAATAGCAATCCACACAAATATAACTAATAAATACCAATCCACAGAAATATAATTAATAAATACCAATCAACACCAACATAATTAATAAATACCAATCCACACAAATATAATTAATAAATACCAATCAACACAAATATAATTATAAATAGCAATCCACACCAACATAATTAATAAATACCAATCCACACAAATATAATTAATAAATACCAATTAACACAAATATAATTATAAATACCAATCCACACCAACATAATTAATAAATAGCAATCCACACAAATATAACTAATAAATACCAATCCACACAAATATAATTAATAAATACCAATCCACACCAACATAATTAATAAATACCAATCCACACCAATATAATTAATAAATACCAATCAACACAAATATAATTATAAATACCAATCCACACCAACATAATTAATAAATACCAATCCACACAAATATAATTAATAAATACCAATCAACACAAATATAATTATAAATACCAATCCACATCAACATAATAAATAAATACCAATCCACACAAATATAATTAATAAATACCAATCAACACAAATATAATTATAAATAGCAATCCACACCAACATAATTAATAAATACCAATCCACACAAATATATTTAATAAATACCAATTAACACAAATATAATTATAAATACCAATCCACACCAACATAATTAATAAATAGCAATCCACACAAATATAACTAATAAATACCAATCCACACAAATATAATTAATAAATACCAATCAACACCAACATAATTAATAAATACCAATCCACACAAATATAATTAATAAATACCAATCAACACAAATATAATTATAAATAGCAATCCACACCAACATAATTAATAAATACCAATCCACACAAATATAATTAATTAATACCAATTAACACAAATATAATTATAAATACCAATCCACACCAACATAATTAATAAATAGCAATCCACACAAATATAACTAATAAATACCAATCCACACAAATATAATTAATAAATACCAATCAACACCAACATAATTAATAAATACCAATCCACACAAATATAACTAATAAATACCAATCCACACAAATATAATTATAAATACCAATCCACACCAACATAATTAATAAATACCAATCCGCACAAACATAATTAATAAATACCAATCAACACAAATATAATTAATTAATACCAGTCAACACAAATATAATTATAAATAACAATCCACACCAACATAATTAATAAATGCCATTCCGCACAAACATAATTAATAAATACCAATCCACACAAATATAATTAATAAATACCAATTAACACAAATATAATTATAAATACCAATCCACACCAACATAATTAATAAATACCAATCCGCACAAATATAATTAATAAATACCAATCCACACAAACATAATTAATAAATACCAATCAACACAAATATAATTAATAAATACCAATCCACACAAATATAATTAATAAATACCAATCAACACAAATATAATTATCAATACCAATCCACACCAACATAATTAATAAATACCAATCCACACCAATATAATTATAAATACCAATCCACACAAATATAATTAATAAATACCAATCAACACAAATATAATTATAAATACCAATCCACACCAACATAATTAATAAATACCAATCCACACCAATATAATTATAAATACCAATCCACACCAACATAATTAATAAATACCAATCCACACAAATATAATTAATAAATACCAATCAACACAAATATAATTAATAAATACCAATCCACATCAATATAATTAATAAATAGCAATCAACACAAATATAATTAATAAATACCAATCAACACCAACATAATTAATAAATACCAATCCACACCAATATAATTATAAATACCAATCCACACCAATATAATTAATAAATACCAATCAACACAAATATAATTAATAAATACCAATCCACACCAACATAATTAATAAATACCAATCCACACAAATATAATTAATAAATACCAATCAATACCAACATAATTATAAATACCAATCCACACAAATATAATTAGAAATACCAATCCACACCAACATAATTATAAATACCAATCCACACAAATATAATTAATAAATACCAATCAACACAAATAAAATTATAAATACCAATCCACACCAACATAATTAATAAATACCAATCCACACAAATATAATTAATAAATACCAATCAACACAAATATAATTAATAAATACCAATCAACACCAACATAATTAATAAATACCAATCCACACCAATATTATTGATAAATACCAATCAACACAAATATAATTAATAAATACCAATCAACACAAATATAATTATAAATACCAATCCACACCAACATAATTAATAAATACCAATCCACACCAATATAATTAATAAATACCAATCAACACAAATATAATTATAAATACCAATCCACACCAACATAATTAATAAATACCAATCCACACAAATATAATTAATAAATACCAATCCACACCAACATAATTAATAAATACCAATCAACACAAATATAATTAATAAATACCAATCCACACCAACATAATTAATAAATACCAATCCACACAAATATCATTAATAAATACCAATCAACACAAATATAATTATAAATACCAATCCACACCAACATAATTAATAAATACCAATCCACACAAATATAATTAATAAATACCAATCCATACCAACATAATTAATAAATCCCAATCCACACAAATATCATTAATAAATACCAATCCACACCAACATAATTAATAAATACCAATCCACACAAATATAATTAATAAATACCAATCCACACCAACATAATTAATAAATACCAATCAACACAAATATAATTAATAAATACCAATCCACACCAACATAATTAATAAATACCAATCCACACAAATATCATTAATAAATACCAATCAGCACAAATATAATTATAAAGACCAATCCACACCAACATAATTAATAAATACCAATCCACACAAATATAATTAATAAATACCAATCAACACAAATATAATTATAAATACCAATTCACACCAACATAATTAATAAATACCAATCCGCACAAACATAATTAATAAATACCAATCAACACAAATATAATTAATAAATACCAATCAACACAAATATAATTGTAAATACCAATCCACACCAACATAATTAATAAATACCAATCCGCACAAACATAATTAATAAATACCAATCCACACAAATATAATTAATAAATACCAATCCGCACAAACATAATTAATAAATACCAATCAACACAAATATAATTAATAAATACCAATCCACACAAATATAATTAATAAATACCAATCAACACAAATATAATTATAAATAGCAATCCACACCAACATAATTAATAAATACCAATCCACACAAATATAATTAATAAATACCAATTAACACAAATATAATTATAAATACCAATCCACACCAACATAATTAATAAATAGCAATCCACACAAATATAACTAATAAATACCAATCCACACAAATATAATTAATAAATACCAATCAACACCAACATAATTAATAAATATCAATCCACACAAATATAATTAATAAATACCAATCAACACAAATATAATTATAAATAGCAATCCACACCAACATAATTAATAAATACCAATCCACACAAATATAATTAATAAATACCAATTAACACAAATATTATTATAAATACCAATCCACACCAACATAATTAATAAATAGCAATCCACACAAATATAACTAATAAATACCAATCCACACAAATATAATTAATAAATACCAATCAACACCAACATAATTAATAAATACCAATCCACACAAATATAATTAATAAATACCAATCAACACAAATATAATTATAAATAGCAATCCACACCAACATAATTAATAAATACCAATCCACACAAATATAATTAATAAATACCAATTAACACAAATATAATTATAAATACCAATCCACACCAACATAATTAATAAATAGCAATCCACACAAATATAACTAATAAATACCAATCCACACAAATATAATTAATAAATACCAATCCACACCAACATAATTAATAAATACCAATCCACACCAATATAATTAATAAATACCAATCAACACAAATATAATTATAAATACCAATCCACACCAACATAATTAATAAATACCAATCCACACAAATATAATTAATAAATACCAATCAACACAAATATAATTATAAATACCAATCCACATCAACATAATAAATAAATACCAATCCACACAAATATAATTCATAAATACCAATCAACACAAATATAATTATAAATAGCAATCCACACCAACATAATTAATAAATACCAGTCCACACAAATATAATTAATAAATACCAATTAACACAAATATAATTATAAATACCAATCCACACCAACATAATTAATAAATAGCAATCCACACAAATATAACTAATAAATACCAATCCACACAAATATAATTAATAAATACCAATCAACACCAACATAATTAATAAATACCAATCCACACAAATATAATTAATAAATACCAATCAACACAAATATAATTATAAATAGCAATCCACACCAACATAATTAATAAATACCAATCCACACAAATATAATTAATAAATACCAATTAACACAAATATAATTATAAATACCAATCCACACCAACATAATTAATAAATAGCAATCCACACAAATATAACTAATAAATACCAATCCACACAAATATAATTAATAAATACCAATCAACACCAACATAATTAATAAATACCAATCCGCACAAATATAACTAATAAATACCAATCCACACAAATATAATTATAAATACCAATCCACACCAACATAATTAATAAATACCAATCCGCACAAACATAATTAATAAATACCAATCAACACAAATATAATTAATTAATACCAGTCAACACAAATATAATTATAAATACCAATCCACACCAACATAATTAATAAATGCTATTCCGCACAAACATAATTAATAAATACCAATCCACACAAATATAATTAATAAATACCAATTAACACCAACATAATTAATAAATACCAATCCACACAAATATAATTAATAAATACCAATCAACACAAATGTAATTAATAACTACCAATCCACATCAATATAATTAATAAATAGCAATCAACACAAATATAATTAATAAATACCAATCAACACCAACATAATTAATAAATACCAATCCACACCAATATAATTATAAATACCAATCCACACCAATATAATTAATAAATACCAATCAACACAAATATAATTAATAAATACCAATCCACACCAACATAATTAATAAATACCAATCCACACAAATATAATTAATAAAAACCAATCAATACCAACATAATTATAAATACCAATCCACACAAATATAATTAGAAATACCAATCCACACCAACATAATTATAAATACCAATCCACACAAATATAATTAATAAATACCAATCAACACAAATAAAATTATAAATACCAGTCCACACCAACATAATTAATAAATACCAATCCACACAAATATAATTAATAAATACCAATCAACACAAATATAATTAATAAATACCAATCAACACCAACATAATTAATAAATACCAATCCACACCAATATTATTGATAAATACCAATCAACACAAATATAATTAATAAATACCAATCAACACAAATATAATTAGAAATACCAATCCACACCAACATAATTAATAAATACCAATCCACACCAATATAATTAATAAATACCAATCAACACAAATATAATTATAAATACCAATCCACACCAACATAATTAATAAATACCAATCCACACAAATATAATTAATAAATACCAATCCACACCAACATAATTAATAAATACCAATCAACACAAATATAATTAATAAATACCAATCCACACCAACATAATTAATAAATACCAATCCACACAAATATCATTAATAAATACCAATCAACACAAATATAATTATAAATACCAATCCACACCAACATAATTAATAAATACCAATCCACACAAATATAATTAATAAATACCAATCCACACCAACATAATTAATAAATCCCAATCCACACAAATATCATTAATAAATACCAATCAACACAAATATAATTAATAAATACCAATCAACACAAATATAATTATAAATACCAATCCACACCAACATAAATAATAAATACCAATCCACACCGACATAATTAATAAATAACAATCAACACAAATATTATTATAAATACCAATCCACACCAACATAATTAATAAATACCAATCCACACAAATATAATTAATAAATACCAATCCACACCAACATAATTAATAAATACCAATCAACACAAATATAATTAATAAATACCAATCCACACCAACATAATTAATAAATACCAATCCACACAAATATCATTAATAAATACCAATCAGCACAAATATAATTATAAATACCAATCCACACCAACATAATTAATAAATACCAATCCACACAAATATAATTAATAAATACCAATCAACACAAATATAATTATAAATACCAATTCACACCAACTTAATTAATAAATACCAATCCGCACAAACATAATTAATAAATACCAATCAACACAAATATAATTAATAAATACCAATCAACACAAATATAATTATAAATACCAATCCACACCAACATAATTAATAAATACCAATCCGCACAAACATAATTAATAAATACCAATCCACACAAATATAATTAATAAATACCAATCCGCACAAACATAATTAATAAATACCAATGAACACAAATATAATTAATAAATACCAATCCACACAAATATAATTAATAAATACCAATCAACACAAATATAATTATAAATAGCAATCCACACCAACATAATTAATAAATACCAATCCACACAAATATAATTAATAAATACCAATTAACACAAATATAATTATAAATACCAATCCACACCAACATAATTAATAAATAGCAATCCACACAAATATAACTAATAAATACCAATCCACACAAATATAATTAATAAATACCAATCAACACCAACATAATTAATAAATATCAATCCACACAAATATAATTAATAAATACCAATCAACACAAATATAATTATAAATAGCAATCCACACCAACATAATTAATAAATACCAATCCACACAAATATAATTAATAAATACCAATTAACACAAATAAAATTATAAATACCAATCCACACCAACATAAGGGGCAGCACAGTGGCGCAGTGGTTAGCACCGCAGCCTCACAGCTCCAGCGACCCGGGTTCAATTCTGGGTACTGCCTGTGTGGAGTTTGCAAGTTCTCCCTGTGTCTGCGTGGGTTTCCTCCGGGTGCTCCGGTTTCCTCCCACATGCCAAAGACTTGCAGGTTGATAGGTAAATTGGCCATTAGCAATTGCCCCTAGTGTAGGTAGGTGGTAGGGAAATATAGGGACAGGAGGGGATG